>NW_006399860.1:10678122-10678981 GCF_000299155.1 Elephantulus edwardii | reverse complement strand
AATTATATATATTATAAATATATAAATATACTGCTTAACTTCACAAAACACAACAAACTATGAAAGCATAAAATGTGGAGTCTGCAATTAGGCAATAAGTTATCAAACATAGAGTTTAGAATGTTATCAAACAAAAATGAATCCCAGGGAAAGGTTTAAGTGTAATCCTATGTTTGATGTGCAAAAGATCTACAGTGGAAGCAGCGTAAAGTAGGTCACTGAGAAGTATTTCTAGCAAAGATTAACTGATGTATTTCTAAAGCATTTAATAGGAAATAAATGTTTTTATTTTGGGTTGAGTAAATTATAAATAAACAGGAAAATCAAGTAAATGGTACGTAGCACAATTATGAAATCCAGGGAAAAGAAAATGTTATAAAAGACAGGTAATTATGTACCCCTACCTAAAAGATTAGATGTATTTAATGAAACCGCACACCTTGCATAATAATAATATATCCATGAGTATAAGAAATATACATATGTTTGTGTGAGAGATGACCTAGATTATCATAAGAGCAGAGTATAATTATTTCTTATAAGAAGACAATAAATAATGCATATAAAGAAAAGTTTAGAATGAAATCTTATTGCTTATTACATAGCTATACTGATAAAATAAGGAAAAACAAGCACAACTTTGTTTTGCAATAAGCTTTATAAAACTGTTTTCAAATACCCATATATTTTTTTTCTGCTTAATAATCATGATCTTCATTTGTTTTCAAAAGTTATTTAATTTTAAAATGGTAGAGTATTGAAAGAAAAAGTAATTTTTTTAAAGTCACAAAGAACACAATAACATAAACAATGTGCATCAGTAATGTCCAGTTGACAAGCCAAACCTACTTACCTCAAA
>NW_006399860.1:10670578-10677993 GCF_000299155.1 Elephantulus edwardii | reverse complement strand
ATATATATATTAGCCACTACCTTAGCCTCCTCTGGTCTCCAGCAGCCACCTTACCTGCTGAAACAGTCTTTCAAATTATCAACAGCTGTGTGGCTAGGATAAGGGCAAGTGTATCTCATATAGATGAGCTTGATATGTCGTTGGCAAAACCTGAGAGTTTGTAATAAGATCCTGTAGAGAGTAAGACCTTGGTGGCAAGACTTTGGTGATAGTGGTGGAGAGACTGTGGCATTGCTGTTGAGGAACTATGTCAAGGTGTAACCAGAACATCCTTGAGATGAACACCACACTTAAAGGATTTTGCTTTTCTTACCTTTGGTGATGGAAGGAAAAAGTGCTTACTGATCAGGAACTGGAGGCTAGACTAATTGAGGAATTGTGCCTTAGGACTATTGGGCTAAAACTTGGATTTTCATTGGGTGATATTTTTTGTCTCCCTCACTCTACAACTTATTTCCCTAATAAACCCCATTCTCAGATTCTCAATACAAGTGTGAGTAAAATGTGTGTGTCGACAATGACTAAACAAATCTTTTGCTGCTAATGTGTCTCTAAAGGCACCATTGGCTGGGCTGTAGCCTCTTTACTTACTTTCTTTTGTGGAGTTGTGAAGGGCTGTGTTATTCTCAATCCCTCTGGCCCTTTCAGCAAGACTGTCATGGCTCTGTGCACCCATGTACCACTTACTGCTGTCTAGATAATTGATGTCAGAAGGAGTGGGATTTTTTTCAGACTCACAGAAGCATGGTTTTTATGAATGCGGGGCTTAGGAAGATGTATAGTTAAAATGATTATTGGTTATTACTACAAAATGAGGAAGAAATACCTAAAATGTTACTTTTGCAGTTACTAAAGTGCGAAGTAAAGTTGAGAAGATGCTTTATGGCCTGAGGGGAATAAAATGTATGAGGATGAATCTGATAATTTCTTTAAAAGTCTATGCATGATTTTTCCCCTTTATAGACCATAACATTATGTTGCTTTGTAAAGATACATTGATATTTTTTAAATATAAAAATATAGAAATATATTTTTAAATTATTAAGGTTTTTGATGGGTCATATTATAATTAGAGGGAAAATATAAGACAGTTGGATATTAATTGAGTTTTCAAAAAAGGAAAATTTGCCCTAAAATAATGCTTAGGGTGGTAGAGTTCAGTACAGAGATTTGAGTTTAGCCTAAGAAAGATTAAGCCCCTTCCTGAAGTCTGAGGAGAGTTACGCTGGAAATGAGACAAGCAGAAAAAGAGAATTTTGCAATGAAACTGAGGAACGATGAAGCCTACATTGGTCTACTTGATGACAGGAAGGTGGAAACATAAAACTCCCGTTCCAGAACTTTAAAGTTAACCAATGCTGATGAGAATGCTCAATGTGTGGTGACCACCTGGGTCCACTTGATGAGTGGAAGTAAGAGATAGGCAGTAATGAAAATGCAGGCTGAGTTTGGACTTGTTCCATGTGAACCATCTACTTAGCATGATGACTGGATCATGGAAGAAGGGTTACTGGTTTGTGGAGCAGGGAGTTCTGAGAATCCCTGACGTGCTGACTTAGCCTGTGTGGGGTTGAGGTTGAGTGAAAGGACCTCCGGGTCTAAAACACAGGAAGAAGTGTGGACTCCTGAGTTTGCAACTAATCCCTGTTTAGACTTAACCGTGAATGGTTGGGGATGTGTTAACTGGAAACGAATCAGAAGAAGAGAGATGTTTTGTTCTGTGAGCTAGTGTTGATTATTTTGACAAGATTATTTTCTCTGGACAGGACCGTTTTATAGATGTGGATTCAACTGTAATAGAAAGTGTAATTCTTCTTTTGCTAGCCCCTAGTGTGTTCATTGTGGAGCCAAGCAAACTAAAGCTGCTTAATAATCTCAGTCCTTTCACTATCATGTTGCTACCAATTGGCCCAGTGGTGAGAATCTTTGTTTTCTTGATGTTGAGCTTCAATCCGTATTGAGGACTACAGTCCTTGACCTTCTTCAGCAAGCTCTTCAGATCCTCCTCAGTTTCAGCAAGCAGGGTTTTGTCATCTGCATTATGCAAGTTGTTGATGAATCTTCCTCCAATCCTGATGCCACATTCCTCCCCAAGTAGCCCAGCATCCCAGATGATCTGTTCTTTATACAGATTGAAAATGTATGGAGACAGAATACATCCATCCCTGGAGGAGAGAGAATACATCCCTGACAGATACCCTTCCTGATTTTGAACCATGCAGTGTCTCCTTGCTCTGTTCTGACAACTGCATCTTGGTTCAAGTATAGGTTTCACAGAAGCACAATCAAATGTTCTGGGATTCTCATTCTCCGAGTCAACCACAGTTTGTGGTGTTCCTCAGAGTCAAAATCTTTTGTATAGTCAATGAAACACAGATAGAAATTCCTCTAGCATTATCTGCTTTCTGCCAATATCCATCTAACATTAGCTTTAATATCTCTAGTACCAAAGCCTCTTCTAAACCCAGACTGGACATCTGGCAGTTCTCTGTTGACTTTTTTGCTCCAGTCGTTTTTGGTTATTTTCAGCAGAATCTTGCTTGCGTGTGATATTAATAATTTTGTTCTGTAATTTCCGCATTCTGTCAGGTTACACTTCTTTGTAATGGGAACAAATATTGATCTCTTCCAGTCAGTTGGCCATGTGATTGTCCTCTGAATTTCTTGGCACAACTTAGTGAGCACATCTAGGGCAGTGCATATTTGTTGAAATATGTCAATTGGTATGCCGTCAACTCCTGGATTCTTGTTGTTTGCCCATTCTTTCAGAGCACCTTGAACTTCCTCCTTCATCACCACAGGCTCTTGCTCATGCATTGTTTTATGAAATTTTTCTGTGTCAGCCAGTTTCTTCTGGTACGTGACTCTGTGTACTCCTTCTAGCTTCTTTTCTTGCTTCTTTGATAATTTAACATTTTGCCCAAAGCATCCTTAAGTATTGCCACTCATAGCTTGAATTTGTTTTATAATTCCTTCAGTTTAAGAAATGCTGAGCAAGTTCTGCCCTTCTGATTTTCTCATTCCAGCTCTTTTCATGTATGTACACACACACACACACACACACACACACACACACACACACACATATACATACATACATATGAAGTAATGATGTCACTTTGAGAACTAAGATGTGTCTGATTCAGGCTGTAGTCTTTCTGATCAATTGCTATGCATATGAGAGCTGGACAATGTATAAGGACAACACAGGAAGAACTGATGCCCTTCAGCTGTGATGTTGGAGAACAGCACTGAAGATTCCATGGATTACCAAAAGAACAAACAAATATGTACTGGAGAGGGTGAATCTGGAGTACTTTTTGGAGGCAGGAATGATAAGGTTTTGCCTCACATACTTTGAGCATGTTGCTAGGAGGGGCTATTCCTTGGAGAGGAATATGATGCTGGGAAGGGTGCAGGGTTGGTGAAGGAGAGGAAGACGCTCAACAAGTGGATTGATGTGATGACTGCCACAATGGGCTCTTAAAGTTTCAGAACATGTGAGGATGGCACAGGATAGAACAGAGTTCAGATTTTTTGTTCATAGGATTGCAATTAGTGATACTTGACTCAATGTCACCTAACAAGAACAACAATATATCAATATATAAAGGGGGATATATATATATATATCTGTGTGTGTGAGAGAGAGTGTGTGTGTGTGTTTATGTGTGTGTATAGTTATTGTTAGGTACCGTTGAATTGGAATCAACTCATAGCTGACCCTCCAGTATATTTTCAGATGCTGATTTCTCATGGGAGAAATCATTCATCTTTTTCTCACAGAAAGAGTACTAGCTGATGAATTCGAACTACCTGTCTTTGAATTGGCAGTTTAATTCCTTGCCCACCAGGCCACTAATTCTTTACACACACACACACACACACACACACACACACACACACACACGTGCATGTAAACACACAAAAACATAAGTAACTATGGAAAAACATGTAAATATATGTGTAAATACAATTGGTTGGAATCTACCAGCTGCTGGCCCACATCGGAATGATGGATAATCTCCTTTGGTGCCATCTTCTGCCTCTGAAAACATGCCAGACAGTGAGGTATGACAGTGAATAACAACAATAAATATATTTATATGTGTATTACATACTTTGTCTTAAATATATATTTGTTGTTGTGCACCATGGAAGGGAACCAACCCATAGTGGGCCTTCCAGAGGGTTATCAGAGGCAATTAATCACACATGAGATTGTTCATCCTTCTTCTGCAGAACAGCTGTTAGACTAGAAGTGCCTTTCGGTTTGCAGCACAGTTTCTTGCCACTTAGCATAGCTTTAAGGAGACACATATCAAATATTCAAACAACTCAGCAAATCAGACTTCATTCTGAAAATACAACGAATATACTGAATATATTTGTCAGAATATATTATGCTATATACTATATTCATAATGGCCTATTAGGTTCACAATAAGAAATAACAGCACCCCTGCTATTTGTCAACAGCAAGGAGGAATTAGATATACTACTTCCAAAAGTATATATAATTAAATGTAAAATTAGTGTTGTTATCTTTTCACTTTATAGATCTTAACGTTTTCAGAGTTAGATCACTTGGAAAATTATTAATATCACAAAAAAATACAAATGGAAAAAGTTTTAATATAATGATATTGAAATATTGACCTATTTTAATTTATTCCAGAAAATGTAAATCAATAACTTCTAACAACTAAATTTTCAATTCTATTTTAATATACCTAATCAAGACATTGCACTTTTCATGAATTATAATAAAACATTTATTATAGTCTTCAAAGAGCGAAAATGTATGGTTTTGTTATCTCTTCTCATTTTAAAAATATTTTTATCAATGTGATATTAATATTGTTAGACTTGTGTTATTTTTGTACTGAAAGGTTAATACCATAATATTTTATATATACAATTTCAATTGCAATATATTACAAACTTAATTTATATTTCACAAAGATTTAATCACCCAAAAATTTGCTACTAGAAAAATAGATTCATAGATCTTGATTATCTACAAAGGTGCATAAACGTTTATATTCTATTATAACAGAAAAAAAACCCCAATTTCCACCTTATCATGATTTGATATTGAAAGTTGCTGTTGTAGCGACTTTATAAACAATAGATCTGAATCCTGTTCTATCTTGTGCCATCCTCATTATGCCTGAAACACTTGAGCTCAATGCCACAGACTTTGTATCAATCCATATCATTGAGGGTCTTTTTCTTTTTTCTGACTCTCCACTTTTCTAAGCATGATATACATCAAGAAATAGTCACTAATAACAACATACCCAAAGAATGTGAGACAAATCTTCACCAGTTTGCCTTCAACAAGCAATCTGATTACACTTTCTTCAAGACCTATTTGCTTACTCTTTTAAAACTTCATAAGATAATCAGCACCTTCTCCAACACCACAACTCAAAGACATCAATCCTTCTGTCATCCTTACTTACTGTCCAACTCTCAGATGCATAGTAGGTGATTAGAAAGATGACTTGAATCGGACACACACTACTCTTTAAACTGGAATCATTACTCTTCAGAAATTTGGAGAGTTTCCTGACAGTAGACTTTCCCAATGTTCTAGATCTCCAGATCTTCTGAATCCTGATAACAAAGGTTATTGATTGTGGATCCAAGATGACATTGACAATTTCTATCTTTTCTTTAATTGTCATGATGCTCCCTATTGTCCTAGTGGTGAGAATTTTTATTTTTTTAAAATTCTTTATTGGTTTGTATATAAAGTTCATATACATTGTCTCACACTACCTTTAATTCACATTATGTTTCATACAATAATTCCCATTCATTAAGTTTTATAAAATTATCACCATTGAATTACGCCCACCATTACCCCCTCTTTGCAGATTCCTGCTGATCCTCTTTATTTCCTTTACCTTCCCTACATATTCCCTTTTTTCATCTCTCTGCTCCCACTACTTCCCCCCCCCTTGGATCCACACACATGTTTTACTAGTTATCCTGCTGTTTTCACGACAATGTTCTTATACAGTATTTTTTTTTTCTTTTATACTGGCTTATTTACAAAGTTCATATACATTGTTTTTCAAACCGGATCTTTCCCATTTCCTTCGCCCCTACCTCCCTCCACCCATCAAACTTTATGACCCTATACTAAGTTCACTCAGCATAATTTCCTCTTTTTTTATTAATTTTGTGTGAGTGTACCATCAAATCAGATCTGACTGGTACAGGAGGAGATTGTCCCTCCTTCCCTGGCAGAGCATCTGGTGGATTCGAGCATAATTCCCTCTTCTATTGAAGGCTTCACTCCTAGATTCTGGGCAGCAAGAACCTCAAGTCCTCCTCAATTTCAGTAAACAAGACTGCGTTATCTGCATAATACAGATTGTTGAGGAGTCATCTTCTAATTCTGATGCCACATTCTTCTTCATAAAGTCAAACTTCTCTAAACATATACTATAAACATAAAAAATGTACTCTGGAATTTTTTTCTTCTCAATGTTAGCCATAAATTGTTATGATCCACACAGTTAAGAGCCTTTGCAGGGTCAATGAAACACACAGAGGTATTCTTCTGGTATTCTCTATTTTCAGACAGGATCCATCTGACCTCAGTAATTATATCTTCAGGGTCATGACTTCTAAACTCCACCTGAACCTTTGGCAGGTCTCTGTAAGTACGTTCTAGTCATTTTCAGATTATTTTCAGCAACATTTTGTTTACATGTGATATGAATGATATTGTTAGAAAATGTCAATATTCTGTGCAATCACTTTTTTGGGGAATAGGAACATATATGGTTCTGTTCTAGTCAGTTGGTCAGGAAGTTGTCTTCCAAATTTTCTGGCACAAACTAGTGAGTCTGTGATATTAAATAAGTATGGAAAAATATTTAAATATCTATTTTATGCTCTGCCTTTGCTTCCATAAATTTTATATATTATTTGGGGTGGGGGGCCGCATTTGGCTCCATTCATACAATCTTTAGAATGTCTAGCAGCTGATTTCAGTGTAAAATGCTTTGTTGCCTCAAAAGGGTAACTTTCTTAATGAAGAAGTAACTTCATTAAAAGTGATGATGTATTGTTGTTGTTGTTGTTGTGTAAAATGCTTTGTTGCCTCAAAAGGGTAACTTTCTTAATGAAGAAGTAACTTCATTAAAAGTGATGATGTATTGTTGTTGTTGTTGTTGTTGTAGTTGTTGTTGTTAAGTGCCATTGAGTCGCAGGTGACCCATAGTGACCCTGTGAAGGAGAGTCCTCAATGCTTGTGTGTCTTTCATCCTCCCTCCATATTCTTAGGGTTTTTGGAGGTGAGCTATTACAGAAGTGGATGCCACTCCTGCTTCCAAGTTTTTTTTAACAGGGGAGCTCCACCTCACACTGTTCGAATTAATGGTTAATATTTATTA
>NW_006399860.1:10662938-10670073 GCF_000299155.1 Elephantulus edwardii | reverse complement strand
AAAAAAAAAAAAAGGTGACCCAACAGAGTGTGGAAATTTTGGAACAATATAACTAATATCACTTGCAAGCAAAATTATGCTGAAGATTATCCAAAGACAGCTACAATAGTATGTTAACAGAGAATTATGAGAAATACAAGCCAAGTTTAGAAGAGGTTGTGGCACTAGAGACATTATCGCCAATGTTAGATAGATCTTAGGAGAAAGCAAAGAGTACAAGAGAAATGTCTATTTGTGCTTCATTGACAATGCAAAGGCATTTGACTGTGTGAATCACAACAAATTGTGGCTTACCTTAAGAAGAAAGGGAATCCCGCAATATTTGATTGTGCTCATGCAAAACCTATACTTGGACCAGGAAGCAGCTGTCAGAAAAGAGCAAAGAGGCAGGATATGGTTAAAAATCAGCAAAGAAGTATGTCTGGATATGACCGTTCTCCATACCTTTTCAATCTATATGTGGAGCAGATAGTTTAGAAAACTAAACATTCAGGAAACTGGATGAGAAAATATGGCATCAGGATTGGAGACTCATCAACAGCCTGTATAATGCAGATGACACAACCTTGTTTGCCAAAATTGAGAAGGACCTGACCTGAACTATTTGCTGCAGAAGTTCAAGGAAATAGATTGTCACCACTGGGCTAATTGGCAGCACCATGATAAACGAAATGATTGAGCTTGCTAACAATTTCCGTTTGCTTGGTTCCAAAATCAATACTCTTGGCACCAATAGTCAGGAAATCAAAAGACTAATTGGATTTTGATAATCTTCTGAAGGATTTACAGCACTTATTGTAGAAAGCCAAGGAATGCAGCTTGAAGTATGGATTTCATCTCAATATCAAGAAAATAAAGATTCTTATCGTTGGACACATAGGAAGAATCATGATGGATGGAGAGGAGACTGAAATTGTCAACAGCTTCATCTTGCTTGGATCCATATTTAGCATCCTTGGTCTCAGCAGTAAGGAAATAAGGAGACACACTGAACTAGGAAAATATGAAGTTAGGGACCTGTCCAAATTATTGAAGAGTAACAATGTCAGTTTGAGTACTAAGCTGTCTCTGATTCAGGCCATTGTCTTTCCTATCACTTGCTTTTCATCTGAGAGCTGGACAATGAATAAGGATGGTAAAAAAGAATTGGCACCTTTGAACTGTGTGAATGTACCGCAGTTTATTTTATCATTTGTCCTTTGATGGACACTTGTGCTATTTACCACTGTTTGCTATTATAAATAACTTTGCAATATACACATATATGAGCCTATCAGTTTGTGCTGCAGCTCTTATTTCTTTGGGATATTTACATAGTAGTTGGCCTACTGGATAAAATTTGATTTTTTTTTACAACTTTGTAGGGAATGTATTGTTTTTCATAGTAATTTTGCCATTTTACACTCCCACAGGTAGTGTAAGAGGACTCCATTCTAATATAGCTTGAAATGAAAATTAGGAAAACACAAATAATCAAACAGAACTTTCAACTCCCTCACTGCTGAATAATTGCAACGGCCTCATAGCTGACCCTCCAGTGGGTTTTCAGAGACTGTAAATCACACACAGAAGATGACAATCTTGCTTTAACAGGAGCCAATTTATAGATTACACCTGCTCACCTTATGTTTTGTAGCCCAATTCTCCACCTTTCAGGTACCAGAGCTCCCCAAATAGGAAAAGACCGATATTTAATGTCATCATCAATTTAATTCATCATCTTTTCATGTTTTTATAATGACTACAGGATAAAACTACTTAGTGATTTCTGAGTGTAAAGCACTGTACTCTGTGTTCCCTGCCGCAAGTCACTTTTACTGACTTTCTGAGAATGTAAATTTGTACAAAGGATATTGCTCATCTTTCTGTTACAGATGGTGGAACACAATTGCTGAATCTGGTGTTAGTAATGTCACTTAATGCTACACTGAGCCAGTAGATCTTACTTTAATATTTTAAATTAATACAGTAGATATTTTCTTTTTATCACTAATCCATGGATTAATGTGACCTTGCACACATAATCTATAGGTTTCAAGATTTTATATATATGCAATATTTGCCAAGATGCCTTTAATTAGTTTTCATTGTCAAGTAGATTGATTACATCTTCATTGTCTTTAAAATTAGAGATTAAATATTACTTTGAATTTCAAGTATTTTACAGAAAATAAGTCTTTCTTTTAAAAATATTGCTGAAACCAACATCTTCAATTAAAGGGAAGTAGAAAAAATTATTCAGACTGCCTGTTTTGAGCAAGTTGTTAGAGACTGCTACATCA
The DNA here is from genome assembly GCF_000299155.1 of Elephantulus edwardii. Taxonomy (NCBI): domain Eukaryota; kingdom Metazoa; phylum Chordata; class Mammalia; order Macroscelidea; family Macroscelididae; genus Elephantulus; species Elephantulus edwardii. Next base: position 10,667,791 of record NW_006399860.1, on the reverse strand, counting down.
AAATAATCTTCAAGTGACCAGTATTTTGATATGCCCACACTAGTTTTGTTACAGCAACTTAATCTCTAGAATTTCTAGTATAAAGGTTATTGACATGTATTTGTAAGATACGTGCATAATGTCCCACTTAAACACAAAATGTGATAGTGAAAAAGAAATGCAGCAGGGAAAAATAATTTGAAATCAATGTGAAAGACACTAATGAGCTCATATTAATTTTTACATTAGGCATTTAGGGTGATTCTTAAAGATTGTATACTAGAACACTTTAAATATATTTACTAAAATTTACTTTTGAAATGTCACTGTTATGTTATATTGGATATTCACATTTTTTATTTATTTAGGATTTTCATTTGAATACTGCATTTTATAGGCTTAATTTTGGAAAAAAAGTATGTGTAATGAGTATAGAAATAAAAACAGTTAAATGCCAGAGGACAAAACTATAATTTCATTTAATATAATAGGACCCAAAAAGAAAAAATATTTTGTACTATAAATATACTGAAAGCAGCATACTTTCCAAGTATATTTCACTAAGGAAATACTAATTATTGCCTGGATTAGCACATTATTTCTTTTTTTCTTGTTCTGACTCATATCTACCATCCATTGAGTTTCTGACACTGTGAATCCCTACAGGAAGAAATTATACATCTTTCTCCCACAGAGAAGCTTATGGATATGAACCACTGACCTATTGGTCTGATATGTTTCACATTACACCACCAGAGCTCTCTATGTTAATTTAAATGAAGTTAATTCCTTGAGAACTTGGTTTTTATAGTATACATAATTTCTTGCATAACAAAACGTAAGACAATTTGATGTTAACTACACAACATTGTCTTGAAAAACATTATTTCTTTGTGTGTGTGTGTGTGGTCAATATTATGTTTTTTAAGACTGGTTTATTTACAAAGTTGTTTACATTGTTTTTCATATCAGGTCTTTCCAATTTCTTTACCACTACCCCCATCAAATTGTATGACTCTATGATTAGTACTCCCCACCCAGCTTTAGCCCAATGCTCCTTGTCCTACCCCTTATGGATTCTCATACTCATTCTACAATATGGTCTTAAACAATATTTGTTCTTATGAGACTGAGTTCACTAAGCATAATGCTCTCCAGTCCCTCCCAAGTTTGTTATTCACAAAATCACTGGTCCTGCGTGCTGTGTAGTATTCTGTTGTGTGAATGTACCATAATGTCTCAATCCATTTGATGTGGTTGGACATTTGGGCTGTTGCCATGTTTTTGTGGTGATGAATAATGCTGCCATGGACATTGGTGTACAGGTCTCTGTTTGTGCCTCAGTTCTCATTCTCCCACGGTACATTCCAAGCAGAGGTATGTCTAGGTCATAACTGCCTTCCAGAGTGATTGTATCATTTTACAGTCCCACCAAAAATGTGTAAGAGTTCCTATTTTACCACATCCTCTCCAACATTTGTTACTTACTCGCTGCTCATGCTACTAAAGTGAGATGGCATCTCATTGTTGTTTTGTATCTCTTTTAATGCCAGTGATTTTAAGCATTTCTTCAGGTGTCTGTTGACAACACATTATTTCTTGATACATCAATAAATTGTCTTAGCTCAAAAGATTTATTTAAAAATATATTAAGTTAAAAACCATAAAATATTTATAATGCTACTAATTGCAGATATCCTTGACAGAAGATTTTCCCAGTGCAATTTGTCTTTTGATTTCTTGACTGCTGGTCAAGAGTGTTGATTGTGGAAACAAGCAAGCTGAAATTATCAATAACCTCTAGGTCTTCTGCACCTATCATGAAGCTGCTTATCAGCCCAGTGGTGAGAATCTTTGTTTTCTTGATGTTGAGCTTCAATCTGTGCTTAAGACTACAATTCTTAACCTTCTGCAGCAAACACCTTATGTCCTCTTCACTTTCAGCAAGCAAGGTTGTGACATCTGCATAACATAGGTTGTTGATGAGTCTTCTTCCAATCCTGATACCACAATTCTCCTCATGGAATCCAGCCTCAGGAATGATCTCTTCTCCATATAGATTGAAAAGGTGTGGAAATAAGATGCATCCTTGATGCACACCTTTCCTGATCCAGAACCATGCAGTGTTTCTCTGCTCTGTTCTAACTACTGCTTCCTGGTTCAAGAATAGGTTTCACATCAACACAATTATGGGTTCTCATTTTTCTCAAGGTTAGCCACAATTTGTTATGATCCACATTTTCAAATGCTTTTGAATAGTCAACAAAACACAGGTAGACTTTTCTCTTGTACTCTCTGTTTTCAGCAAAGTTCCATCTAAGGTTGGCTTTCATATCCCTAGTAACCCAGCTTGCACATACATCTGCTGATGTATTGCTCCAGAATTTTCTGGATAATTTTCAGCAGGATCTTGCTTGTGTGTGATATTAGTGTTAACATTCAATAATTTCCACACTCTGTTGGATCATTTTTTTTGGAATGGAAACATACAGATCTCTTTCAGTCAGTTGGCCAAGTGGCTTTCCTGTAGCTTCCTTATCACCTATTGGTGAGAGTGTCCATGGCAGTGTCTATTGAAATATGTCAATAGGTATTCTGTCAATTCCTGGGGTCTTGATTTTTGCCAGTTCATTCAGAGCAGCTTGAACTTCCTCCCTCATCACCACAAGCTCTTGATAATGTGTTGTTTCATGAACTTTATCTCTGTCAGCCAAATCATTTTGGTGTAGGGCCTCTGTATACTTCTTACATTTTCTTTTGATATTTCCTGGTCTTTCAACATTCTGCCTTCAGTATTCTTCGTATTGTAACTCAAGGCTTAAATTTGTTCTTCAGTTTTTTCAGATTAAGAAATGCCAAGTGAGTTCATCCATTTTTATTTTCCCATTCCAGTTCCTTACACATTTTATTATAGTACTTTGTTTTGAATTCCCTTGCTGCCTTTTGAAATGTGTACAGCTCCTTCTTGATTTCCTCACTTTGCTTTGGATTCTCAGCATTGTAATGCAATATTCAGAATCTCTTCTGACATCCAACTTGGTCTTTTCTTTCTCCTCTGTTTGCAGTGACTTTTTGCATTCTTTATGAATGATATTTTGGGGGGCTAAATCTGCTGTTGAGGACCTCTGTTTTGGGCGTTGTGTTTTATTTTTTAATTACTCTGATTTATTTACAAAGTTTGAAGACTTTGTTTTTCACAAAAGATCCTTCTCATTTCCTTCATCCCACCCACCCATGGATTTGTGCAATGCTATGATTAACACCCTACACCCTATCCTCACTCCTCTATTTCCACCCTTGCTCTGACCTTGGATCATAATACTCATTATCTTGGCATGATGTTCTCAAGTGCCTCCCAAGTAAGATAGTGATTACAAAATTACTATTCTGTGTGCTGTGTAGTATCCCATTATATGAATGTACCACACCTTCTCAATACACTCATTCATGGTTGGACATCTGGACTGTGTCCATGTTCTTGCAATGGTGAATAATGCTGTTATGAACATTGGTGTACAAGTATCCGTTTGAGCCTCAGTTCTCATTTTCTTGGATATATTCCAAGCAATGGAATAAGTGGATCATATGGAATTATTATGTTCAGCTTCTTGAAGAAGAGCAAACTACCTTTTAGAGTGGTTGTACCATTGTACAATCAACAATAATGTATATGAGTTCCTATCTCACCACATCCTCTCCAACATTTATTACTTGCTGCCCTATTAAACTTTGCCACTATTACTGGAGTGAGATTGTATCTCATTGTGGTTTTGATCTGTATCTCTCTAATTGCCAGTGATTTGGAGCATTTTTTCCTTTGTTGTTGGCCATTTGAATATCTTCTGTGAAAATTCTTTACATGTTTCTTATCCATTTTGAAATTGGGTTACCAGACTTTTTTTTTTTATGGACACCCAGGAGTATTCTATAAGTGTTTATTATGAGAATCCTGTATAAGATTGTATTGCTAAATGTTTGTTCCCAGTCAGTAGGTTTTCTTTTCACCCTTTTGGAAAAAGTTTGTGATGAACACAGGAATTTAATCTTTAGAAGGTCCCATTCATCAATTTTATCCTTGTCAGATTGTACATATCTGCCTGTATTTGGCAGTCTGTTTATACTGTAGACTTCTAAACTTGATCCCAGTTTGTGAACTTTATGGTTTTGGGCTTTACTCAAAAGTCTCTTATCTACCTTGATGGACTTTTGTCTATGGTGTGAGATGTGGATCCTCTTTCAGCTTTCTGCATGTAGCAGTCCAGTTTTACTAGCATCATTTGTTGAAGAGGCTGTCATTTCCCCATTTGATAGGTTTTATTTCCTTGTTGAATATCAATTGACCATAGATAACTGAGTCTATCTATGGATTCTTTTTGTACCAGTACCATGCTTTTTTGATTACTACTGCTGTGTAGTAGGTTTTGAGGTCAGAGAGTGTTCATATACCTCCCACTTCATTTTTGTTTCTCAGAAGTTTTTGCTTATTCATGGTCTCTTGTCTCTCAAAATAAACTTGACAATTTCCCTTTCAATCTCCTTGAAAAATGAATTTTGTATCTGTATTAGGATTGCATTAATATGTAGATTGCTTTTGGTAGGATTTCCATTTTCACAATGTTGAGTCTTCCTATACATGGTCAAGGCTTATTTTTTTCATTTCTTTAGGTCTTATTGTGTCTTGCAGAAATGTTCTGTAGTTTTCCTTGCATAAGTCTTTTCTATATCTAGGTAGGTTCACTCCTAAGTATCCCTATTTATGGTTGGCTATTGTAAATGGATTACTTTCTGGTTTCCTTCTCTGAGTTCTCTTTGTTATTGTAGAAGAATCCTTTTGATTTTTGGATATTGATTTTACATCCTGCCACTCTACTAAA
>NW_006399860.1:10657882-10659688 GCF_000299155.1 Elephantulus edwardii | reverse complement strand
TGGGACTATCTTTGCCCAGCTTTGGTATTAAGATTATGCTTGCATCATAGAATGACTCTGGCTGTGTTCCTACTTATTCAATATTAATTATATTCTTGATATCCTCCCACAGTTAATCTGGTCTTCAGTTATTAGTACTCAAGGCTTCAAGCCTATTCCTGAGATTTTCTTTAAATTCTGGTGGCATAAACTAGAAGTTAAACTTTGGTTCTTGTGGATTTAATTTTAATTTTATTTTCTTTAGCTTCAAATTAAACTGGCATATGAGTACTAGATGGTCTGTTCCACAATCATCACCTGGCTTAATTTTCACGGTTGATGCTGAGCTTCTCCAATAATTTTCTCCACAGATTTAGTTAATGTGTTTCCTGTGTAGGCTATCAAATGAAGTTCATGTGTATGTTTCTTATAGAAGACACCATTTCAATTTCTCATAAAAGATGATTGCAATGAATAGGGCATTGATTGTACAGAATTCTATCATATTGTCTCCAGCTTTATTTCTGTGACCAAGTCTATACTTTCCAACTACTGATCCTTTTCCCCTATTCCCAACTCTTTCATTCTAATCACCCACTGTTGTCACAGTATCTTGGTTGAATATTTGATAGATTTCTTTAAGCAAAAATTGATAGATGTCATCTATTTCCTCCTCTTTGGCCCTGATTGTTCATGCATATATTTGAATGATAGTGGTATTAATAAGTCTTCCTTGCATGTGTATGGATATTATACACATTATTATACTCAAAACATTGTGTTTCAAAATGAATCTATAAATAATCTTGTTAACTATTTAGGTGACTCCATTTTTCCTTATCTTTTCCTCTCCAACATACTAGATCATATCATTATATGATTCAAAACATTCCATGTCAACACATTTAGATTTTTTTTAATCTAAAGCCAAAAATGGGTTTCTGAAATCCACTAGCTGTTCCAAGGAAGAAAGATGAGAAATTTCCTCTTATGTGATTTACAGTCTCTGAGAAAACACTGCAAGTTATCCACAAATGGGACTCAACTTGATGGTATACAACACAACAGTGTTTTTTTTACACAAGTAAGAAAAATTAGAAAGATTCTCACCACTGAGCCAATTGGAAGCATCAATATGGATGTTAAGAGATTGAGATAGTTAACAGTTTTAGTTTACTTGGATCCACAGTCAACACTCTTGGTAACAGCAGCCAGGAAATCACGAGATGTATTGCATTGGGAAAGTCAGCTGTGAGGGACCTCTCAATAGTACTGAAGAGCAACAATGTCAGGCTGGAGACTAACGTGTGCCTGATCCAGGCTATAGTCATCACAATTATGTGCTATATATCGGAGAGTTGGACAGTGACTAGAGATGATGGAAAGAGAATTGATGTTTTTGAACTGTGGTGTAGGAGAAGATTGTTGAATATACCATGGGCTGCTAGGAGAACAAACAGGTTTGTCCTTGAGAGGGTGAAGCCGGAATGTTCCTTGAAGTCAAGGATTCTGAAGCTTCATCTGACATACTTTGGACATGTTGCAAGGAGAGACATCATGTTTGGGAGAATGGAAGGACGGTGCAGGAGAGGAAGATCCTCAGTGAGATGGATAAATTTTGTGATTGGTTTAGTGGGAAAGAGTGTGTCAGAGATGATGAGGTTGGCACAGGATAGAGCAGTATTTAGGGTTCTTGTACATAGGGTTGCAACAGCATATAACAACAACAATCTGGTCAAATGTAACAAATTCTGCAAGGTGGAACACTTAGTGCATTGTTGACCCCTCAAATTTTAGAAGAGAAATGTCTTAGGATTTTTAAAAAAG
>NW_006399860.1:10655449-10656972 GCF_000299155.1 Elephantulus edwardii | reverse complement strand
ATAGGTTTTGCATAAGCAAGATTAAGTGCTCTAGGATTCTCTTTCTTCTCAATATTAGCCAAAATTTGTTGTGGTCCCCACAGTCAAATGTTTTTGCATATTCTAACAGATAGGCATTCGTTTTTTACTCTGCTTTCTGCCAAGATCCATCTGGCAATGTCTCTCTTGCCACAATCTCTTCTAAACTCTGTTTGTATTTTTTGGGAATCCCCTGTCAATATACTGTTTCAGTAATTTTGGATAATCTTGAGCATGATTTTGCTTGCAAGTGATACTAGTGATACTGTTTGGCTATCTCTACACTCCTTCAGATAATTTTTTTAATAAGAATACATATGGATCTCTTTTAGTCTTTTGGCCAGGTTGTTGTCCTACAGATTTCCTGGCACAACCTGGTGAGCACATCAAGGGCAGCATATGTTTGTTGAAATATGTCAATTTATATTCCATCAGTTCCTGGAGCTTTATTTTGGCTACATCCTTCAGAACAGCCTGAACTTTATCACCACTGCACCTTGATCATGTGCTATCTATCTATCTATCTATCTATCTATCTATCTATCTATTTTTGAATTCTTCTGTGTCAACCAATTCTTTTTGGTAAAGTGACACTGTATATTCCTTCCATCTTCTTTTAATCTTTCCTGGCTAATTTAATATTCTGCTCATTGCATCCTTAAATATTGAAACATGCAGTTTGAATTTGTCCTTTAGTTCACTCAAGAAATTCCAAGCCAAGTTCAGCACTTTTAACTTTCAGACTCCACTTTCTTGAATATTTCATTATAATACTTTACTTTGTCTTCTTGAGCTACCCTTTGAAATATTCTGTTAAGCTTGTTAACTTCTTGATTTCTTCCCTTTGCTTTGGCTTCTTAGCATTGTAGTAGAGTATTCAAAGTCTCTTTTGACATCCATTTTGATCTTTCCTTCTTCCTCCATCTTTGTAATGACCTTTTCCATTCTTCAAGGAAGATATTTTTGGTATCTTCCCATAGTTCATCTGGTTTTCATTCATTAATGCTCAAGGCCTCAAACCTGTTCCTGAGTTAGCTTTTAAATTCAGAGCTAATAGAATCAAGAAGACATTTTTTTCTCCTGTGGATATTATTTGACTTTCTTTAACTTGAATTTGAACTTGTATATGAGAAGCTGATGGTCTGTTCCACAATTATCACCTGGTAGTTTTCACTGCTGATAATGAACTTCTCCAGTGATTCTTTCCACAGATATATTGATCTGATTCCTGTGCATACTATCAGGTTAAATCCGTATCTATAGCCTTTATTTAAAAATTTAAAAAAAAAAGCTACATTATATTTTTTAATCTCAAAGGGAATTAAAAAGTGCCTAGAAATTTCTCCCTCTTCCACTACTCTCGCCACATCCATACTAACCAGTAAGGTTATTTTAAGGATGGAAATGCATAGAGAAAAGTTAAACACAGACTTAAATAACTCTGTAAATAAAAGTAAAGTATAAGATGCTAACTTTATATTATTTTAATTAATAAAATTTTAAAT
>NW_006399860.1:10648114-10654609 GCF_000299155.1 Elephantulus edwardii | reverse complement strand
CTGGAAAAAAAACAAGAAAATGTGATCCAAAATATGAGGTCAAATGTTTCAGATATTGTCAACATAATGGAAGGACACATGAACAAAGTTGAAGAGATGGAAGACAAAACCAGTGAAACAAAAGATATAATTCTCACCACTGATCTGCTAGTGGAAAAAGTAGAATCAAAAAGAAAGGAAAAAGAAGAAACCTGAGAATCTGAGAATAATGTGAAACATCATCATGTAGCATGCACATCATCAGAATCTCAGAACAGGAAGAAGCAGGTAAAAACACCAAAAAATTGTGGAAGAATACTAGAAAAAAACTTCACAGACACAATGAAGAATGAGAGAATATATATACAAGAAGCTGAGCAAACACCATACAGAATAGACTCCAAGAGAAAAGCGCCAAGGCATATCATAGGCAAATTTGCCAGACCAAACAAGGAGAGAATTCTGAAAGCAGCGAGGGAAAAACAAAGAGTAAAATACAAGGGAGAGCCAATAAGATTAAGTGATGGTTCATCAGCAGAAACCATGTGAGCAAGAATGCAGTGGAATGGCATATATATGGAATACTCGAAGAACACAACTGTCAATCAAGAATACTTTTGTTGTTGTTAAGTGCCGTTGAGTTGCAGATGACTCATAGTGACCCTCTGAACAAAAGTCCTGGACACCTCCTGTATGACTTTTGTTCTTTCTTCAGGTTCATAGAGTTTTCAGAGTCAAGCTCTTGTGGAAGTAGATGCCACTCCTGCTCCCAAGCTTGATTTAATTATGGAGCTTCACCAACACTGTCCATGGATAACCATTCTTGCATTTGACTCATCAGTGTCAGTGTTCAGCTTCACAGCAACCATGAGTTACCTCTGTACAGGAAGTGGTAATTTCAGGGTTACATGACCTTTCCAAAATACCAAAGAACAATGATCTGAGTTTGAACACTAAGGCTGTTTTTTTGGTTTTGGTGTTTTTTTTTTTTTTAGATTTAAGAGACTTTTTATTTGTTATCTGACCTCTACCCTCTTTCCCAATATTATTTCCTCCTTAGGATCTTTTTATTTTTTTATTAAGATGTTTTTGTAGTTGTTATTTGCCACCGAGTAGCTTGTGACTCATAGCAACCCTCTGTACGAGAGCCCTAAACCCTGCTCTGTCCTGTGCCAACCTCACCATCACCAACACATCCATTCCCACCACCACAATCACAGAACAGATCCATCTCATCAAGGGTCTTCCTCTCGTGCACCACTCCACTCTCCCAAACATGATGTCCCTCTCCAGTGACCAGTCCCTCATTGCAACATGTCCAAAGTATGTCAGATGAAGCTTCAGAATTCTTGACTCCAAGGAGCATTCTGGCTTCACCCTTTCCAGGACAAACCCATTTGTTCTCTTAGCAGTCCATGGTACATTCAACACTCTTCTCCAGCACCACAGCTCAAAGGCATCAATTCTCCTTCTATCATCACTAGTCACTGTCAAACTCTCCAATGCATAACACATAATTGTGAAGACTATAGCCTGTATCAGGAGCACCTTAATCTCCAGCCAGACGTCATTGCTTTTCAGTACTTGTGAGAGGTTTTTCACAGCTGACTTTCCCAATGCAATTTGACTCTTAATTTCCTGGCTGCTGGTGCCAAGAGTTTTGACTGTGGATCCAAATAAACTAAAACTGTTAACTATCTCAATCTATTCACCAAAAATACTGATGCTACCAATTGGCACAGTGGTGAGAATTTTTGTTTTCTTGATTTTAAGCCTCAAAGCATAATGAAGGCTGCAGTCCATGATCTTCTGCAGCAAGCGCTTCAGGTCCTCTTCAGTTTCAGCAAGAAGAGTTATGTCATCTGCATAACACAGATTGTTGATGACTCTTCTATCAATTCTTATGTCACATTTCTTCTTGTACAACCCCACATTTCAGATGATCTGCATACAGATTGAAAAGGAATGGAGACAAGATACATCCCTGATGGACCCTCTTCTTCATTTTGAAACATGTAGTGTCTCTGCTCTGTTCTGACAACTGCCTCCTGGTCCAAGTGTAGATTTTGCGTAAGCATAATCAAATATCCTGGGATTCCCATTGTTCTTAAGGTCAGCCATAGCTTGTTGTGATCCACACAGTCAAAAGCCTTTGCAAAGTCAATGAAGAACAAATAGACATTATTCTGGTATTCTCTGCTTTTTGTCAAGATCCATCTAACCTTAGATATAATATCCCTAGTCCCATGAACTCTTCTAAATCCAACTTGGACATCTTGCAGTTCTCTGTTGATGTATTGCTCCAATCATTTTTGTATTATTTTCAGCAGAATCTTGCTTGCATGTGATATTAATGATATTGTTCAATAATTTCCACACTCTGTTTGGTCACCTTTCTTTGGAGTGGGAACAAATATAAATATTTTCCAATCAGTTGTACAGCTGGCTGTCCTCCAGATTTCTTGGCACAAGTTAGTGAGCACATCCAGGGCAGCATCTGTTTGTTGAAATAAGTCAATTGGTGTGCCATCAACTCCTGGAGCCTTGTTTTTACCAATTCCATTAGAGCAACTTGAACTTCCTCCTTCATCACCACAGGCTCTTGCTCATATGTTATTTCATGAAATTCTTCTATATCAGCTAATTCTTACTGATACAGTGACTCTGTGTACTCCTTCCATCTTCTTTTGATACTTCCTGGATCATTTAACATTCTACCCAAAGTATCCTTAAGTACTGCCACCCGTGGCTTGAATTTGTTTTTCAACTCCTTCAGCTTAAGAAATGCTGAGCAAATTCGGCCCTTTTGATTGTCTGACACCAGCTCTCTGCACATTTCATTACAGTATCTTGCTTTTTCTTCCCGAGCTGCCTTTTGAAATTTTCTGTTCAGCTCTTTGATTTCTTGGTTTCTTCCTTAGCTTTGGCTTCTTGGTGCTCTGATGCAATATTCAGAGTCTCACCTGTCATCCATCTTGGTCTTTTCTTCTTCTTCAGCCTTTGTAATGATCTTTTTCATTCTTCATGGATGATTTTCTTAATATTCTCCCAGAGCTCATTTGGCCTACACTCATTGGTGCCCTAAGCCTCAAAATTGTTCCTGAGATTATTTTGAAATTCTAGTGGGATGGATTTAAGGTCAACTTTTGGTTCCCGTGGACTTGATTAAATTTTCCTCAACTTCAGCTTGAACTTGTATATGAGTAGTTGGTGGTCTGTCCCACAATCAGCATCCGGCCTGGTTTTCACATCTGATATTGAACTTCTCTAGCAAGTCTTTCCACAAATGTAATTTATTTTATTCCTGTACATACCATCAGGTGAAATCCATGTGTATAGCCTTTTATGTTTCTTATACAAGGTATTTGCAATGTATAAATCATTGAATGTGCAGAATTCAATCATTCTGTCTCCAGCCTCAATTCTCTCACTGAGTCTCTATTTTCTAGCTACTGATCCTTCTTCCCTGTCAGAAACTATTGCAAATACTAAAAATATTTTTATTAGTATTAATTTGTAATGAAAGTTTACAGAGTCTTTGGATTTATATTTATTAATTGTTGCATTTTCTTCCCTGCCCACTCTTTCTCCCCATTTGCTTCCTTCTTTGAAAAGTAAAATAAAAATTATTTTAGTGTTATACAGTCCCTCCCTCTGAGTCCACTCTTGTGACTAAGGCATTCTTGAATCATTCTGTGCTCTTTTCAATTACTTGCTGTGCATTTAAGAGCTAAATCCTGAATAAGGATGACAGAAGAAAATAGATGCTTTTGAGTTGTGGTGCTGGAGAAGAGTATGGAATATTTTGTAAACTGCCAAAATAATGAAAAGTTATATCTTGGAATAGTTGCAAACAAAGTGTGTCTTCGAGGCAAGGATGACAAAGCTTCATTTTTCATACAGTGGACATGTTGCTAGGAGATTATATTCCTTGGAAAGGGATATCATGCTTGGACGATAGAGGGTCATTAAAGAGAAGAAGACCCTCAGTAAAATGAATTTATGGTGACTACAATGAGCTCAAATGTATCAGAGATATATGTTGTTCATTTGGTTATTCACTGTTTGTAGTGTTTGACTTGTTGGCATATAACAACACAACAACAAATTGTATATGTCATGGTACTACATAAAATATTATTAGTAGGTTTTACAAAAGATTAGCCTTCTTGTCTTTGAGGATACATTTCCTTTAAGTCTCAACTAATTTGTGCCTAGAATTTGAGTTTTGTCGTTTACATTTGTAAGGAATTGAACTATTTATTAATGTGAATTTTATAGATATATTTATATGCCTTTGAGAGCTGAAAATGAATAAGGATTACAGAAGAAGAATTGATACTCTTGAGTGTGTTGCTGGAGAGAAGTACTCAATATCTTATGTACAGCCAAAAGAACAAACATAAATCTTGGGAAAAAGTATTTCCAGAGTGTTCCTTGGAAGCAAAGATGACAAAAATTCATCTTATATATTATGAGTTACTAGGGAAGGCTATTCTTTGTAGAGACATCATGTTTAGAGAGGTGGATGGTCACCAAAAGAAGGAAAAACCCTCTATGACATGGATTGGCATAGTGATTGCATAAATGAGCTCAAGTGTGTCAGATAGGATGAGGATGGCATGTGATAAGACAGAGTTCAGATTTATTGTTTACAGGGTTTTTATTAGTCGTACTTGACTCAATGGCAGTTAACAACAACAACAACATTTTTTTAATTTTTTTGAAAAAAGATAAAAAGACAACTGCCAGTTCAACATTTTTCACTTATACATGTCAATGACCACAATTATATCAATCATATCCTGAAACTATACATTTCAAATTCTCCATCATTATAAGCAGAAGCTTCTTTCTTTATAAGCTGTTATTTTATCATCCCCTCCTCTTTTTATTGTTTATAATGGCTACTAATTTGTTGACTTTTCTCTCATTGAGAATCATCTGACAGACTAGAACTGTGATGTAAATTTTTCTACTACTATTTATGTCTCATCTCCATAGATAATTCACACTTGTGTTGTTGAGTAAAACTCAGTGACCCTTGAATAGCAGATCTGAAACTCGTCTTATCCTGTGCCAATCTCACAGTCTATGACACATTAAAGCCCATTGCAGCAATCACTGTTGTCAATCCACCTGCTTAAGAGTCTTCCTCTTCTTCGCCATTCCTCCACCTTTCCAAACATTCCTTCTCCAAGGAATAACTTATTCTAACAACATACCCAAAATATATGTTCATCATCTTTGCCTTAAAACAGTAATCTGGCTTCACATGTTCTAAGACACCTGTTTATGTTTTTCGCAGTCCATAGGCTATTCAGTACTCTCACACAACATAGCAGTTCAAAGTTATCAATTTGTTTTTATCTTTGTTCACTGTCAAGCTCTCAGATGTGTAGTAAAGACTGAAAAGATCATGATCTGAATCAGATGCACCTTAGTCCTCAAACTAACATCATCACTCTTCAATATTATGTTGAGTACCTGACTGCAGACTATTCCATTGTAATACATCTTCTAATCTCTTGAGTACTGGTCACAACTGTATTGATTGTGGATCCAAGTAAGATGAAATTGTTGACAATTTCAATCTTTTCATCATCTATCGTGGTTACCTATTGGTCCAGTGGTGAGAATGTTTTCCCTTATACTGAAATGCAATCCTTATAGATGGCTACAGTGATAGATCTTCTGCAGCAAATGTTCCAAGTGATCACTTTGAAGAAGGAAGATTGTGTCTTCTGCATAGTGAAGGTTATTGATGAATCTTGCTTCAATCCTGATGCTACATTTTTCTTCATAAAGTCCATATGCTCAAATAATTTGCTCAGCATACAGATTCAATAGGTATGGAGAAATGATACAACACTGAAGCATACCTTTCTAATTTTAAACCAACATGTTATGTTCTCTTGCTCTTTTCACATATTCACTTCTTGATTTAGGTCCAGGTTTCTCATGCACTCAATTAAATGTCCTGGGATTCCTATTCTTCTCAATGTTAGTCATAACATTATAATTTACAAAGTCAAATGTCTTTTTTTTAAAAAGAAAATTCTGTTTTCAAAATTTGAATACATTGTTTTCAAGAAGAGCTTCTTTCAATTTCGCTCACTCCCCCCATCAAATTGTACAACCCCATGATTAATCTACCCTTCTGCCTGCACAGCGTCATTCTTTTGCTTCCAACCTCTCCCACCCTTCTTGGATACTTATAGTCATTCTATAATAATTGTTTTATACAGTATTTATCCTTGTGGCGGGGAGTTAGTCCACTCAGTATAATGCCCTCCAGTGCCTCCCAAGTTAGGTAATAATGTCTTATTATAGTCAATAAAGAACAACCAGGCATTCTTCTGGTAATCTTTGCTCTCAGTAAGAATTAATCTGACATAAGTAATAATATTCCTGGTGCCATGAGCTCTCCTGAATCCAGCTTGAAATTTTGGCCATTCTGTTTCATTGTTGCCGTTGTTGTTATGTGCCATTGAGTTGTTTGCGACTCATAGCCAC
>NW_006399860.1:10642665-10646788 GCF_000299155.1 Elephantulus edwardii | reverse complement strand
TTAGCTGAAATATGCTGATTGGTATACCATCTATTCCTGGGACCGTAATTTTTACTATTTCCAATATCAGCTGTTTCTATGTACTGTTTTAACTATATCTATGTTCTATTTCTGTCTATGTCTTTGAATTATCTTCAACAATATTTTGCTTATTAGACCTCATTAGTAGGGTCATGTAATATTTATCACTTGTAATTTACTACATTCACCATTACTTTTAATATTTAACCATGTAAAATGTTCATTAGGACACTAATTCCATTAGAGAGCTCTGGTAGCCAAGTGATAAGAAGTTACACTGCCAACCCTGAAGGCATGGATTTAAATCTACCGTCTACTCCTTGGGATAAATAGGGACAATTTCTTTCCAAATTATTTACAGTTTCAGAAGCCAATTGTTTGTTCAGTGATGAATCCATTCAATCCGTGTTAAAATATTTAAAAATCATATATAAAGAGCTTTAAGTATGTTAATAAATCTTCTGCTATTGTAAGTAGTGCAAGGAATATACATTCTTCAAAACATTTTCACTTTGACATAATTGTTGTTGTTTAATGTGCTGTTGAGTTGGAACTGGCTCATGACTCATCCTACCTACTAGGTTTCAGAGGCTGTAGTCAGTCACACAGGAGAAGACCATTCATCTTTCTGCAGAGTCGAAGGTAGTAGATTCTAACCATGTGCCCTTGAGTTAGTAGTACAGTTACTAACCAATAGGCCACCAAAGCTCTCTTCTGCTGTGATTAAACATGGGATAATTAAATCATATTTTAGCATGGAAACATACATGTGAATTTTAGTCCAAAGTAACACTGGGAAGATATTAATAGAAATTGCTTTTGTGCATGTTAATGTAGATAAAGGTGGAAAATGCTCATATTAGGCAAAACTGTGCTGAGAATTCAGAGGCAAAACTGTTCACTATTGAAGTGAGAAATCAGTGAAGATTAGATGGTAGAAGTAGCTTTTGAAATGGGTTTGGGGATATAGACATCTTTTCAATGGAATATGTTATTTGTGAGGAAAATTAATTGCATTCCTTTGAATCAAGTAGTAATCAGATAATATAATAGGATAATAATATTATTTTTCCGGGAAAATCCCTGAAAGCTATTTGAGTTTTATAGGCTCAATTGACTATCACCACACAGTATTTAACAATGTGGATTGTTCTTTGCTTGGTCCTATTAAATGAACTGGCTTTTAGAAAAAATATTGGAGATTTTGATTAGGGCAAAAGTGAACACACTTTCAAGAAGATACCCTTGTAGATAGTTTAAAATAACATTAATGACCAAATGTACCTGACCTTTGAATATCACAAAATGTCATTCTAATCTTGAAGCAGACAGTGAGAATAAAGCTCCATTTGTCACAGTTAGCAAATGATGAATTGAGATCCCTTCTTATACAGTACCATTAGCAAAAATCAAATTGAAAAAAAATCTTTCAACTTAAAGAATGACAACTACAATTGGTATTATTTTAGTGGTTTTTTTTGTGGGCTTTTTTTATCCCTTAATGTCTTATTTTTTTAATGATCAGCTGTTCGACTCAAGAAATACTTATTGTCAATACTGGGTTTTGATCATCTTTTATAAGAACATACACCAACCATATCAATATAAAAGTTCACTGACAGGAAGCTGGTTCCAACTCAGGATGATCTTCCATTGGTTCACCAAGGCTATAAATTTTAAAGGTAGCAAATTGGCTCAAATTTCTCCTATGGAGAAACTAGTCTAGTTGAACTCATGACATTTCCATTTATATTCTAATATATAAACCAGTTGTTTTTATATGTTCTGATTATATGTCTTGTGTTCAGAAATATTTTAGCTGCTTATGAGAAGTACAAAGAATTGCAAAGCATAATTTGAGAGGAAGTTTAGTTGTTGAAAATAAAGCAATACAGTGAAATATAAGCTTGTTAAGAATAAAGCAAGACAAAATATACTTGACATTGTATAAAGAAGGATCCTGGATTTTCTCAGAACAGATGATTACAAAATTTGAAATGATAATAATTATTAGAAACATTATTCAATGAGAATAGGCAGGGGAACAAGAAATATATTTATAAATTTTATGTAATACATTGATGTATTTTATATATTTTTGCTGGCTAAATCCTCTGATTAGAACTCCTAGAGCAATACTGAATAAATATAAAACTGATCACATTGCCACAAAATTTATTTATAACTCACAAGGGAGAACTACTCTATAGGATATTTTTTTAACATGAAATGTACTTAAAATGTGAATTTAGAAAAATGGAAAGTTGTCAAAGTCTTTGAGCATATTTTTAGGAGAAATCAATTCTTGGAGAAAGTCATCATACTGCGAAAGATAGAAGGTTGGCACAGGAAAGGAAGATCCTCAGTGGGGTGAATTGACATAGTGAGTGCCACAATGGGTTTGAAGTGTACAAAGATCATGAAGTCATGAAGATGGCAGAGGATAGGACAAAGCTCAGATCTGTTCTTCATAAATTCCCTATGAAATTGCACCTAATACCATTATTTAAAGAAACAAATTCGCAAGGCTTTCTTTTGTGTCACTATTGGATAGACTAAAACTAATAATCTTTAAGCTATTTTTAGTTTAATCTATTGTAATAGACTGTTGAGACTAATAGAATGCATATGGAGCAGAATATAACTGCCTCAAATATTTCCTAAGCTAAAATATTTCAAATTAGTTGTTGTCATGTACCATCAAGTCAGAATCCACTCATAGCTGGCCCTCCAGCAAGTTTTCAAGGAGCAATAAATTTCATCGGAGATTGCCCATCTTTCTTCTGTAAAGCAGTTGTTAGATTAGAATCATGTGCTTCTGGGTTGGCAGCACAAGTCCATACCATTAAGTCATCAGATATCTGTCAAATCAATGTTGTTGTTAGGTGCTGTCAAATTGAGTATGACCCACAGAAACCATATGAACAGCAGATCTGAACCCTGTCCTATCTTATCCCATCTTCACACTTCCTGATACATTAGAGATTTAGATCTGTAGACAAGTGTAAATCTTTTACATCACTAATAAAGTGTTAAAATCAGCCATCTTTGTCATGATCTAATCTTTCAGGGAATGCTTAAGTCATCATCCAGTGTGAAAGTTACTGTAATTTTCTAATAAATTATCTTTATCTGTGATGGCTTTTTTTCTCTTTATTCTTATATAACTTAATTGAGTTGATTATGTATTTACTTCCTTTATCTATTAATTTGATATAATTTATGACCTCAGGGTGCAAAGGGGGATCCTATGAGTCAAATCTAAGTAGGTGAAATGCATATGAACTATTAATTTTATTTTTTTTTACATTGAGTGACATTCTGTAATAAAAGTGCACTCTTTATATTACTGGAATAGATCCCACATGATCCTTATGAGAATCCTGTACACATAGAGTAGGATTTAATGCACTAGCATTTTGTTGTGAATCTTTGCATCTATATTCATAAAGGATGTTAGTCTGTAGTTTCCTTTCCTTGAAATATGGCCTTGAACCATGTGTCTTAAGAATTGCAGCACAGCTTCTTACCAGTAGACCAACAGAGTTGCCTTGCAATATCTTTATAGATATTATATTAAAACAATTATTACCTTCTATAAAAAATTGAAAGTGTTCTTTTCTCCTCTATAACTAAAAAGAATTCAAGTAAAGCTGCTGTTAATCTTTAGTTAAATGGTAACACTCACCAGTGAAGCTACATGATTCTAGATTTTTCTTTGTTGGGAAGATTTTTTTTTCATTCATTTTCTCCCCTTGTTACAAGTTAGTTGAGATTTCCTATCCTATTTATTATCCATTGAGGTAATTTTTATGTTTCCAATAATTTATTCCTCTCTTCTGGTTATCACAGAGAAGATTTTGAAAATGATGCAGAATTGGGTATGGTTTTATTCTGTTGCACATAGGGCAACTCAGAGTTGGAGCCAAATAAAATATACTACCAACAACAATGTATTTACTTAGTTTGGTTAGGTAAATTGTCTATAGACGTCCCCTCCTAAATGCATTTTAATTTAATAAATTAAGGAATATCTGACACATTCCTTTTTCTTTTTTTTAGAGTGTCAAGGACTGCAGCCTACAATATGGGTTGAGGCTCA
>NW_006399860.1:10634162-10641939 GCF_000299155.1 Elephantulus edwardii | reverse complement strand
CTTTCCCCACCTCCTGCCAGTCTGGCTAGAGAATTGTGAATTTTATTATCTTTTCTAAGAAACAGCTTTTAGACTTTTCTTAAGTGTTACTGTTGTTTTCTAATTCTTTATTTTTCCTCTCTATAACTTAATTCTTATTTGCTTTCTAATGGCTTATTTTAGTTTAATATACTTTGTTTTCTCTCAAATTTATTTTTGTCATTGAGGTGGAACCACTGAAACAGTTTCTGAGGCTGTACACTGCCTGGTAGGAGATTGCCCCTTTTTTTCCTTTAGAGCGCTGATAGATGTCAACCCCAGAGAAAAATGGCCTTTGGATTTGAAGCTCAAACTCCTAGGTTTCCAGTCAGGTATAAGGTGAAGTTATTGACCTAAATTAATTTTTCTGTTAAAATACTTATTATATACAGTTAAAATGTCCTTCTGATTACTGATTCACTGCATCTTATAGTTTTGGGCATTTATGTTTCTATTCTCATTGGTCTTTAGGTATATCTTAATGTCTCTTTGAATTCTTCTTCTTTGATGTATTTAATATTTAGCAGGGTGTAATAAATTTCCATGATTTTTAAAATAAAATACAGTTTCATAAATTAATTTACAAACCTTTTTGTGATTGAAGTTTACAAGTATGATATTAAATACTCATCTAAGTACTTAAAGAGCTTCAGTGTTTCATGAAGAACTCTGGTAGTTTAATGATCAAAGGCTAGGCTGCCAAACTTAAGGTACACTTTTGGAAAACACTAGCTGCTTCATTGGAGAAAAATGATCAATTTCCTACCCTGTGATTTAAAACTTCTTACATACCACTGAAGAGTCAGATATGATTTTGTTCTTACTAATAGAAACACAACAGTCACAGTGTTTCATGATTTCATGTTACATCTTTTTGCTTTCGTATTTTTTATATTCTTTATAAATTATCTCTAGATTTATGTTTTGTAAAATAACTTCCATATCTTTGCATATTCTTTATGAATTATCTTTAGATTTATGTTTTTAAAAAGAACTGTTTTAAATTGTCAATTTGTATTTAAATTACCTGTGTTTCCTTGGATTATTTTTCTCTTTTATATTTCCTGGCAGGTAATGAATCTTTCTAAAACATGACTTCTTGAGTTTTTATTAGATCATGCCATTTTAATCAAATGTATCATGGTTTTGGTCAAAGAAAGTTGTTAATTATTATCGTCCTAGAAAGTTACTTTTGGTGCTCGTCATGGGTCTTGCTTGTCACACACCTTACTATCACTTTGCTGCAAGTTGCCAAGGTCTGTATGGCTTGGCTGGGCCCAGGAGCAGCTTCTAGTGACCCTAATATCTGCTAAAGGTGGTGCCCCAACCAGAAACACTCACAACCTGGCCAGTGACAGGTGTAAGAGCTGAATATCTATTGTTGCCTGGACCACACTCTTTGCCAGAGCACTAGACTGCTTCCCCACTGCCTGGAGACCTCACTTCTCTGCAACCCAGAGACCCTACTCCCCTGCTACATGGAGATGCCTGCTTCTGCCCCATTTTCCTGTTCCAGGAACACCTGTATCACAGGTGAAGCCATCCCTTCCCCTCCCCCTAAGAGAAAGTACTCTAATTGCAGACCTTTTACACTCAGCCTAGCCAGGACAGTTGTTAAGTCACAAATCATCTCTCTCCCCAACTGAAGTAAGTCTTCCTTGAGTCAAAGATCAGAGAGAAATTCAAGCAGGGTGAGCTGCCATTCCTCCTCTGGAACAGTGAGCTGCTAAGCCAAGGTTATTTGGCCAAAGGCCTGAAAAGCCCTCAGGCACAAAAATCTACCACAAAAATGACAGACAAAGCAGACTACTTTACACCCTATACAAAATCAAAACAATATGTCACCCTCCAAAATTGATCATAATATAGAATCAATGGATTTCTTAAAACAATAAATCTGAAGAAATGTTCTGACACAAAATTCAATGGAACAATGATTGAATATTTTCAATAGGTGAGAGACAAACTAGAAGAATTACAAAATCTTAGAGTAAAAACCAATAGGAACTTAAAAGAGTAATCCAAGACAGAGGCATTAGAAGCTCTGGAAAACCAAAAAAACTACAATTCTGAATACTAGGACCAATATTTCAGATGATGCCAACATGTTGGAGGGACATATGAACAGACTTGGAAAGAACCAATGAAATAGAAGATAGAATCCTCACCACTGACATACTAGAACAAACAAACAGAATCAAAAAGGAAGAAACAATAAGGAAACCTAAGAATAATGGGGGACACCATCAAGAGGAATAGCATTTTCATAATCAGAATCTCAGACTAGGAAGAAATTGGTAAGAGCACTAAGAAAGTTATTGAAAAGTTACTAGAAGAACATTTTCCAGTGATAATGAAAAGTTGAAAAAGAAGAGCAAGAAAACCTGACACTCTCTAAAAAAATGAAATTGTAGAAATTAGTGCAGAAATAAATGAACTAGAAAATAGAAAAACAATTGAAACTGTTAGCAAAACCACGAGATTGTTCTTAGAAAAGTTCAAAAAATCAACAAACTACTAGCAAAACTAACAAAGGAAAAGGAAGAAAAGACACAAGTAATTCTAATAAGAGGAGAAAGGGGCAATGTCACAACAGAATCAACTAAAATAAAAAGATTAGCAATCAAGTATTATAAAAACCATAGTCCACCAAATGTGAAAACCTAGAGGAAATGAACAGACACCGAGATACAACTTACTTAAACTGACATAGACAAAAGTAGAATATCTGAACAGACTCCTTGCTAAAGAAGAAACTGAACAGATAATAAAACAAATTCCAACCAAAAAAATAAGCCCTGGACAACATGATTTTACTATTGAATTTTATCAAACATTCAGAGAATTGTCACCGATTCTACATAAAGTATTTTAGAAAATAGAAAGAAAAAGATGGAATTCTTCCAGATTCATCATAGGAAACAAATTTATCCTTGAAATCAAAGTCACATGAAAACACTACCAATATAGAATACTAAAGGCTGATATCTACCATGATAGATATTGATATCCTCAATAAAATCCTAGCTAATAGAATCCAATGGTGTATCAAAAAGTAATTTGTCATGAACAAGTAGGATTCATAGAAAATATGTCTTTCCAAAACATATTTATTTGTTCTTTGGCAGTCCAAAGAACTTTGGTTCCCAGATTAATTCAGGTTTAAAAGCAGGAGTGGCAAACACTCCCTAAGCCACATACCTCTGGAAACTATGAACATAGACAAAGGATGAATTCTAGAACAAGGTTCAGGTCTTGTTCATTGGGTCACTATGAGTTGTGATTGTCTTGATGGCACTTAAAACAATAACCACCATAAATTTTTTCCTCTGTATTTATTATAAATTAACAATGCATCTTATTAAGTTTGCCATGAACAGTCAGGTGTCATTTATGTAAATTAAAATGAAGTGATTTTTCTATTTTTACATAGTTATGTATAGAATGTCCTTCATTTTCCTTCATTTTTAAATGTTTCCTTAATACTTCTAATAGAATAGTTATGTTAACAATTTAATTAGCTTAAATTTCATGTGCAAAAAAGGTATTTCTTCTTACTTTACTTTTGTTAATAATATTTTCTAATATACAGTAGTGAACATTATAAAATAGATTTGAGAGAGAGAAATCTGAGAAGGACCCAAGTCATTTGTTCCAGAAAATCAAGGACTGAAGACTTCAAGATGGATTAAGGCTCAACATCAAGAAAACAAAGGCTCTCACCAATAAAGTGATTGGCAGCATCACAATACATGGTGAAAAGATTGAGACTGTTAACAATTTCAGCATGCTTGGCTTCACAATCAACAATCTTGGTACCAACAGCCAGGAAATCAAAAGACAAATTGCACTGTGAAAATCTGCTGTCAGGGACATTGCCAGAGTACTAAACAGGAGTGATGTTAGTCTGGAGACTAAGTTGTGCATGGTCTGAGCCATCATCTTCATGATTATTTACTATGCATCAGAGAACTGAACAATGACTAAGAATGATAAAAGGATTGATGCCTTTGAGCTGTGGTGCTGGAGAAGTGTATTGAATATACAATGGACTACCAAAAGAACAAATAGGTTTTTCCTGGAGAGGGTGAAGCCAGGATGCTCCGTGGAGGCAAGGATTTTGAAGCTTCATCTCACATGTTTTGGGCATGTTGACAGGAGGGACAAGTCATTGGAGAGGGACATCATGCTTCAAAGAGTGGGGGAAGAAGAGAAGAAGACCCTCAATGAAATGGATTAACTCAGTGACTGGGGTAATGGGGGTAGATGTCTCAGAGACGAGGACTCAAGATAGAGTAGAGATCAGAGCTGTTGTACATAGGGTCATTATGAGTATCAGGCAACTCGATGGCACATAACAACAATAACATTATAAAATAATTGTTTGATATTGTAGCACTTGAGGGAGCTCCTGATCATGGACCACAAGGTATTATTTTCTTTGTATATTATTTTTAAGTATAGCATAACAATTAATTAACATAAATAAATATACTTGCTCATTCATTTCAAACTTATTGAGTAATATTTTAAGGAGAGCTTAGTTAACCTGCAGATCAGCTTGAAATTTTTAAAGTTCTATGGGGATACCTTGGCACAACTTAGCATATCCAGGGTAGCATCTGTTTGTAGAAATAAGTCAACTGGTATGCCATCAACTCCTGGAGCTTGCTTTTTTCCAATTCTTTCAGACCAGCTTTAATTCCCTTCTTCATCACCACAGGCTCTTGCTCATACATGGTTTCATTAAACTCTTCTGTGTCAGCCAATTCCTTCTGGTACAGTGACTCGGTATACTCCTTCCATCTTCTTTTGATGCTTCTTGGATCATTTAACATTCTTCTTAAATCTGGAGGAAAGCTACCTGGCCAGCTGACTGGAAAAGATCAATATTTGTCCCCATTCCAAAGAAAGGTGACCCAACAGAGTGTGGAAATTATAAAAAAATATTAATATCACGTGCAAGCAAGATTCTGAAGAAAAGTATCCAAAAACTACTGGAACAGGTCAACAGATGTGCAGGCTGGGTTTAGAAGAGGCCCTGATACTAGCGGTATTATAGCTAAAGTTAGATGGATATTGCCAAAAAGCAGAGAGTACCAGAGAAATGTCTATATGTGTTTCATTGTCTATGCAAAGGCTTCTCGCTGTGTGGATCACAACAAACTAGTTGACTCTGAGAAGGATGGGAATCCCAGAACATTTGGTTGTGCTTAGGTGAAACCTATAAATGAACCTAGAGTCAGTCATCATAACAGCAAGGACACATTGCATAGTTCAAAATTGGGAAGGGTGTCTGCCAGGGATGTATTGTCTCCTTTTCAATCTGTATGTAGAACAGATCATACAGGATGCTGGCTATCCGAGGAGGAATGTGGCATCAGGATTGGAGGAAGATTCATCAAGAACTTGTGTAATACAGATGACTCAACCCTGCTTGATAAAACTGAGGAGGACCTGAAACGCTTGCTGCAGTGGGTCAAGAACTGCAGCCTTCAATATGGATTGAAGTTCAACATCAAGAAAACCAAGATTCTCACCACTGGGCCAATTGACAGCATCATTATGGATGGTGAAGAGATTGATATTGTTAACAGGTTTAGTTTGCTTGGCTCCACAATCAACAATCTTGGTACCAGCATCCAAGAAATCAAGAGGTGAATTGTATTGGGAAAGTCAGCTTTTAAGTGACCTCTCCAGAGTACTGAAAAGCAAAGACAAAGGTGTGCCTGATCCAGGCCATAGTCTTGGCAATTGCATGTTATGCATCAGAGAGATGGACAATGAGTAGGGATGATAGAAAGAGAATTGATGCCTTTGAGCTGTAGTGCTGGAGAAGGGTGTTGAATATACCATGGGCTGCTAAAAGAACAAACAAGTCCATCCTTGAAATGGTGAAAACTGGCTGCTCCTTGGAGGCAAAGATTCTTAAGCTTCATCTGACATACTCTGGGCATGTTGCAAGGAGGGCCCAGTCCTTTGATAGGGACATCATGTTTGGGAGAGTGGAGGGACAGCACAAGAGAGGAAGACCCTCGGTTAGATGGATAGATTCAGGCACTGTGATAATGGGAGAAGGTGTGCTAGAGACAGTGAGGTTGGCACAGGATAGAGTAGGGTTTAGTGCCCTTATACATAGGGTTGCTATGATTCTAAAGTGATTTGAAGGCACATAAACAACAAGATAACATGACTCTTTTGGAATTTATTTAAATTGACTCAAGTATTTGAAATATCTAAGTACTCTACTGGTTTATTCAGCTCTATCTATACACTCTACTTTCAGTTATCCTGTGGGTCTATTTTTTATCTGGCAATTTTTATTTTCCTATGCTTATGCAGTTAGCTTAAGGATGGCAACAATGATGTAGATGGTGAAGGGATGGTCAGTATAATTAATATTTCATTCTGTTGTTCATGTGATTTGTATGAGTCGGAACTGAATTGATGACAATTAATATAGACTTATGGAGTATAATACCATGCGTTCTCATCCTAAAACAAGGAGAATCCCTTCTAAGGTTTCAGAAGTTTCACACCCCTTTCTTTTGTATTGTGCCATCCAAATGTTAGCCTCTTCCACTCCTCAGAGCATCCTCCACTTAATGAGATAACTGCTTTCTTTTGTGTTTACTTTCCTGCAGAAAACATTGTGTTCTGTCAAGTTTCAGGCAGAGAGCTATGATTACTTCAGACCTTTCTTTGTCTCCTTTTATTAGGAATTACAATCCAGTTATACCGTTAATAATTGTTTGTTTAGTTGTTAACACGGTTTGAATAAATGTGATACCCCTTGCATTGTCATGACAGAAACTTACAGTTTTATAAATTGAAATTTTGTATTTTATGTTAATTTCTCAGTTACGGTCATTTATTTTAATAAGCTTTAAACTTGTAGTAATTTTTGAGAACTAGGGCAAAGACTTATATTTTAGGTGTATTATAAATCCACTCTGGTCTGCTGCTGGTTAGGTCAGACGCATGAAGTTTTCACTTATTGGTAGCTGTGTTCACATCTATAAATCAGACCTTCCAGAGCTGCTTGTGACATGATTGTTTTTCTAAACCATTTGGTGTCACAGCAGTTACACAGCACTGTATGTGCCTCTGAAGATAACATATTTGGCACCATAAACACTAAGAAAAGGATTGCCATTCAAGCTTATGAAGCATTTTGAAGCCAGTATTCTTTACTTCCTGATCTAGATCATAAAACAATTTTATCCTGTTTACAATTTGCTTTGAATACACAAGTGCATTTGTTATTTTAAATTCATTGTAAATTGTAGAAAAATGCCAGTTTCTCAGGAATCCATCATATGCAAGGTGTTTGTCAAAGATAAATGTCTTGAGAGTATCAAGACTAAATGATAGAAAGCATCTATTAAAAATATCAAACCTTACAACAGTGGAGATAACAAATGCCAAGAAAATGACAGCCAATAAGAAGCACAGAAGCATGTAGCAATCCAAGGCCACTAACATGCTAGGTAGCTTGTTTCAATAGTCAATTTTTTTTAGGAGAAAGTGCCATATTATCACTGTATGTTTGGTATTTATTATATACATATTAACTGGCAATGATGGATTTATAAAACTTTTTCTTTACAAATATATTCATTATGTTTCTCAGACATAAGGCAAAATACCTGTTTATACCACTAAGGCAGTGTAGTAGGATTTGAAATCAGGGAGTGAGATACCTCCTACCGTTCTTCTATTCTTAAGGAGTGCTTTGCTTATTCGGGGCTTTTTCCCA
>NW_006399860.1:10624694-10630282 GCF_000299155.1 Elephantulus edwardii | reverse complement strand
ACGTTAGAGGCCTTTACATAAATACACTGCCACACTGTTCAAATTGAGAATAAATATTATCATAATACAAATGTATTTATCTTTAAACCTATTAATGCAGCACTACTCTATATTGTGTTGAATAAAATCAGGATTAATATTTCTACTTAAAATAATCTGAGACTGTTTATCAATCTGCTTAATGCAGCATTAATTTGAGGATTGTAAATTTAGATAAAGGTGTTGTTGTTGTTGTGTACCTTTGAGTCAGAACCAACACATAGGTGACCTTATGGGTTTTCAGCAGCAGTTAATCACACAGGAGCAGATTTCCCATACTTCTCCCTTAGAACAGCCGGAGGATTTGAACCGCATCCCTTCCAGATTGCAGTGCAGCTTTAAATTGGCATATTAAATTTGTTGCTGGAATTTTTATACTTTCACAATTTGAATATAATATAGGTATACAATCCTGGAAGTTAGAAAGTTTAATAAATGGGGAATCAAAGTCTAGCCTTAAATTCCTATTAAAGTATAACAAAATTTCAGAAAAGAATTCTTTCTATTAATTAACTGTAATTTATACATTTTTTTAGAGATTTTATGTGATTTTTCCAATTTATACATACATGTGATTTAGTAATAAATCACACAATTAAGAACTTCCAAATTTTGTTTAAAAGCTCTGAACGTTTTGTTCTTTTTGGTTAACAATAATCAGTGTCATTAGTTAACTTACATTACAGTTAAAATATTCTTCCAGGATTGATACTGCAAATGAAAAATTTTACTTAGAAGAATTAAATAATGAAAATATTTATAGTAATTTTGGAGAACTGTTTTATAAATAATTTTGCACTTGTTAATATGTCTTTAATGTGGTTGCTATACTTTAAAATAGACCTTGGAATTTGTCATTTAAAAACACACAAGAATGAGAACATAAAAACAGGATTCTGTCAAGATAAAGAACAACTTGGTAAACTGAATACCCAAGGAGTTGACTGATAGTCAAAAGTGAAATATTAAAGAATGTCTTGGTTCAGAAGTCAGGCAGAGTTTGTGAACAGAGCCTCCCTTATAAATAAAATTGTAATTTGCTTTCTGTTTTGGGGTTATTTTTTTTTCTTTTTCTTTGTCTTTCTTTTAGCAGACAAGCACAGTAGAGCAACAATGTCAGTCTGGAGATTAAGGTGGACCTTATCCAGTCTATAGTCTTTGCTATTACTTGCTATGTGTCAGAAAGCTGGAAGAATTGATGCCTTTGAGCTGTGGTACTGGAGAAGAGTACTAATAGACCATGGACTGCTAGGAGAACAAACAAGTTCATACTAGACAGGGTGAGACCAAGTTGCTCCTTAGAAGCAAGGATTTGGAAGTTTTGTCTGACATCTTTTGAACATAGTGCAAGGCAGGACCAGTCCTTGGAGAGGGACATCATTCTTGGGAAGGTGGAGAGACAGTGCAACAGAGGAAGATGCTCGAAGCGATGGACTGATTCAGTGACTGGGACAGTGGGAGTTGGTGTGTCAGAGAGGATAAGATTGGCACAGGATAGAGCAGGGTTTAGGGATGTTGTACATAGGTTGCTATGAGTCACAGGCGACTCAATGGCATATGATGACAACCACCACCACCACCACCACCACAAAAGAAAAGTTATGAAAGATTTTAAAGATGATTTTGGAAATAATTTGTGTGTGAGTGGTGGTGGTAGTGGTGGTGTTATCTAATGCCATTTAATTGGAACTAACTCATAGCTGATCCAGCAGCAATTTTTCAGAGACTAAATAACAAGGGAGAGAATTTTCCATCTTTTTTCTGTGGAGCAGCTAGCTGGTGGATTATCAACCACTTGCCTTTAAACTGACAGTGCAACTCCTTAGCACTATGTATTTGTAAAAAATAGATAGTATTTTGACAGGAACGTTTATACTTGGTAATCTTTGCTATGAATTCAGAATACTAGTGACTTGGCTCATTATTGTTTTCCTGTATTATAAATATATTCCCTTTTTTGGTTTGTATTATGATTTATTTATAAAATTCTACCACTGTTATAAATTGCTTTATAGTTTAACTAAAATCCAAGTTCAAAGCCTACTTTTCATTTCCATTTTAGTTATATGCAGTAATTTGGAAGTCCAGCAATCTGATTAAATTGACAATGGGTACTATAAGTCCCTGTAAGAGGTGTACACTGGCCTATGGGTTACCATTTTTGTATAATTGGACCACAGCTCATCCCATTACTGCTGAGACCTGGTTCATCTGAGGAAATGTAAGGTTTTCTCGAGACCAGGTTACTATTTTTAATATGTTCCTTTTTGTTTTTTTGGCTCCTTATCTTTTTCATATTTTGAAGGCTTTTAAGATTTTATCTTTTTTCTTGATCATATTGTTTCAGTATCCAAAGCATCTTGGTTTTTTGCATCAGACTGATGTTGTTGCTGTTGCTGTTGTTGTTGTGTACCATATAGTCTGAACTGACCCATAGCTGACCCTCTGGTGGATTTTCTGAGGCAGTTTATCCAATGGGAGTAGATTGTCCATCCTTCTCCCACAGACTGACTGGTGGCCTCAAGCTGTGTGCCTTTAGGATTGCAGCACAACTTCTTGCCTCTAGGCCACCAGAGCTCTTCAGATTTTGAAGACTTTGAGCATTTTGTCTTTTTGTGGAATATCATATCACTATCCAAAGCATCTTGGTCTTTCTCATCAGACTGATAAATTGTCTCTAATTAACTCTTCACTGTATTCAGACTTGAGGACTGGACCGGTGCTGCATCTAGATGTCTTTATTGCTTCAAGTGAATATGGAGTCAGGTGGGCTTTCTGTAAGCTTCATTGTGAGCTGTAGTGAAGGCTGCTTGACCTTGGGTTCTAGTTTGGAAAAGGCTAGATTTGCTAATCTAGCTGCTAAATTTCATGACATTATCAAAGTCTTCTTTCATTAAATAATAAGGATCTATTAGTTCAACAACAGCTTGCATACCTTTTACCCCTCATGATATCAGTGGTTGGACAAGTGCATCCTTTATTTGGGACAGATAATACAGGTTAATAAATCCTTTTACTGGAGTACATTCTGAGACTTATATGCAAGTCCAGATCCTGAACAACATGATCATGTCTGCCTGTCAATGAGTGCTTTCCCAATCACCTTAGAAAGATGGAAAAACCGAGTCATGTACATCCTCATTAACTCTCCAGGAAGAACACCAGCCATGAATGGCCTCTGTGCATAAAAGGCTCCAGTTTTGTTTACTCCGGATCTAACTATCCATCAGGTCACCATCACCTATGCTATCTGCTGCTCTGCTCAACAGAATCAAGTGCTTCTCCATATAATTCCCCACCCACATGGTCACAGGCTTCATATGTACATAGTTCTGGACAAAGAGAGATGCTATTGAATAATAATGGGGGAAATAGATCAAATTTGTCCACAATTGAATTTGTCCACATATGAATAGTCTCTTCTCCAGCTACAAATACTTTATGGGTAACAGAATGGGCCTAGTTTGATATCCTATTGTAATTCATCTTGGCCTAGTAATAGGTTAATGCTTTGTTCTGTGCAAACCATGTAGCCATATTGTGTAAAACCTGTCTGATATATTGATTGGCTCCCAAAATGATTTTGTTCATCACTGGAATGAGAATCTTTAAGGTTTCTTTAAACACAATGGCCATCATAACACCCTAAATCTGTTGAACTGAAGGTCTTTGAGAATAAAGATCAAAACAATAACGAACCAAAGAATGAATTTTGGGATGATTTCTGTCATTACACGTACAAATAATGGGGGGTTTTTGTCTTATTAGGCCAATTAACTCCTGAATTCCTTTGCAGTCTTCATTCCCAGCAATGTCATTGACCTCATCCACGATGAGGATATGTCTAGTGCTCAAGGAAAGGACTGTGCCACTTGAATAAAAGCATTTGGAACTTGTATTATTTATTAATCTCCTTCAAACTGTTCTTATGCTGAGTGTCACTTGCATTCAGTTCCACATAGCTGTATACCAATTCCTGGAAAACCAAGGAAGCTGTAGTTATTTTGCCAACAGCAGGAGGCTCTAAAGACAATGCTACTGTTTTTTTAAATTTTATGTTATTAAATTTAATGAACATTTACAGAGATTTGGGTTTTCATTCATTCATGTTCCATGGACAATGCTGCTTTAAAACTAGAGCCGCCATCTCTGCCGACAAATTTGCCAACCTTGGCTGCATGTGTGTTTATCTTCAGATGGACTCTTGTGCCAATTTCAAAGGCAGCATATGAGTTTGTTGGCAGAGCTCTGGCTGTCTTGATGTCCAATTACGATCTTGAAATAGGTTGGTTTATATTTATCAATCTAGAGCAAATTTTCCACTTACTGAGTGTCATCAGCCAAATTCCTAGTCTCATTGTCAATATCTGTCTCCTCAGTCACTTGCTCCTCAAAGTCCAAGTCCTTCCGAACCACACTGGTT
The DNA here is from genome assembly GCF_000299155.1 of Elephantulus edwardii. Classification (NCBI taxonomy): domain Eukaryota; kingdom Metazoa; phylum Chordata; class Mammalia; order Macroscelidea; family Macroscelididae; genus Elephantulus; species Elephantulus edwardii. The sequence goes on along the minus strand of NW_006399860.1, from coordinate 10,625,820 downwards.
TCCTTTTTTACTGACTTTAACAAGCTTTCTCATTGGAGTGTACTAAGAGGATTTTTTTTGTTTTTTTCCCTCTTTGATAAATTTTTGTGGTTTTTAATCCAATCTGCACTTTCTTTCTTTAGCTCAATTTCAACTTCTGTTTCATAGTTGGGCTTCTTGAATGGCATAGTTTGAATTAAATACAGTAAGCCATCCTCATGAATAATATTTGTTCCTAAGGCTTCAGCCTTGTTACACCACCCCAGCCCATGACCAGGTGTGTTTTCTTGCTGACATTTATGGTTATCTATTCCCCATACTAGATTCTGCCCTGGACATGCTCACCAAGTTGTGCCAAGAACTCTGGAGAGCAACCACTTGGCCAACTGACTGGAAGAGATCCATATTTGGTCCCATCCCAAGGAAAGGTGACCCAATAGAGTGTGAAAACTATAGAACAATCTCATTGATTTCACATGCAAGCGAGATACTACTGGAGATTATCCAGAAACGACTGGAACAGCACATCAGGAGAGAACTGCCGGAAGTCTAGGCTGGGTTTAGAAGGGGTCGTGGTACTAGGGATATTGTGGCTGATGTTAGATGGATCTTAGCTGAAAGCAGGGAATACCAGAGGAATGTCTATCTGTGTTTCATTGATTATGCAAAGGCGTTTGACCGTGTGGATCATAACAAACTATAGCTGACTCTGAGAAGAATGGGAATCCCAGAACAACTGATCGTTCTAATACAAAGCCTATACTTTGACAAGAAGGCAGTCAGAACAGAGCAAGGAAACACTGCATGGTTCAAAATTGGGAAGGGCATACGCCAGGGATTCGTCCAATCTCCATACCTTTTCAACATGAATGCAGAACAGATTATCTGAGAGGCTGTGCTCTATGAGGAGAAGTGTGGCATCAGGATCAGTGGAAGATCTATTAACAATCTGGGTTATGCAGATGACACAACCCTGCTTGCTGAAACTGAGGAAGACCTAAAATGCTTGCTTCAGAGGTTCAAGGACTGTAGCCTCCAATATGGATTGAGGTTCAATGTCAAGAAGACAAAGATTCTCACCACCGGACCAATTGGCAGCATCAGGATGGATGGTGAAGAGATTGAGATTGTTCACAGCTTTAGTTTG
>NW_006399860.1:10623644-10624594 GCF_000299155.1 Elephantulus edwardii | reverse complement strand
AGGTCCTCCTCAGTTTCAGCAAGCAGGGTTGTGTCATCTGCATAACACAGATTGTTAATAGATCTTCCACCAATCCTGACACCGCATTTCTCCTCACAGAACCCAGGCTCTCAGATAATCTGCTCTGCATACAGGTTGAAAATGTTTGGAGATAAGACACATCCCTGGCGTACACGCTTCCCAATTTGGAACCATGAGGTGTTACCCTGCTCTGTTTTGACGACTGCCTCTTGGTCCAAGTATAGGTTTCTCATTAGCAAGATTAAATGTTCTGGGATTCCCATTCTTCTCAGAGTCAGCCACAGTTTTTTATGATCCACACAGTCAAACACCTTTGCATAATCAATGAAATATAGATAAACATTCTTCTGGTATTTCCTTCTTTCAACTAAGATCCACCTAACATCAGCTTCAATAGCCCTAGTACCCAGACCCTTTCTAAACTCAGCCTGGACTTCTGGTAGTTCTCTGCTGATGTGATGTTCCCGTCGTTTTTGGATAATCTTCAGTAGAATCTTGGTAGCATGTGAAATCAATGATATTGTTCTGTAGTGTCCGCACTGAGTTGGGTCACCCTTCTTTGGAATGGGAACAAATATAGATCTCTTTCAGTCAGTTGGCCAAGTGGTTGTTCTCCAGATTCCTTGGCACAGCTTTGTGAGCACATCCAGGGCAGCATCTGTTAGCTGAAATTTGTCAATTGGTAAACCATCTATTCCGGGGTGCCTTATTTTTTGCTATTTCCTTCAAATCTGCTTGAACTTCTTCGTTCATCAACATAGGCTCCTGCTCAAATATTATTTCATTAAATTTTTCTGTATCTGCCAATTCCGTACAATACAATGACTCAGTAAATTCCTTCCATCTTCTTTTAATACCTCCTGGATCATTTAATATACTGCCTAAAGCATTCTTGATTATAGCAACTCGAGGTTTGAATTTGTTCTTCA
>NW_006399860.1:10616764-10623544 GCF_000299155.1 Elephantulus edwardii | reverse complement strand
AAAACAAACAGATTCATCCTGGAAAGGGTTAAACCGGGTGGCTCCTTGGAGGCAAGGATTCTGAGGCTCCATCTAACATACTTTGAACTTGTTGTCGACTGGTCCTTGGAGAGGGAAGTCATGCTCGGCAGGGTGAGGGACAGCACAGGAGGGGAAGACCCTCTCAGAGGTGGATTGATTCGGTGACTGGGGTAATCAGGATGAGAGCGTCAGAGACAGTGCAATCGGCACAGGACAGAGCTAAGTTCAGGGCTGTTGTACATAGGGTCGCTGTGAGTCACAAGCGACTCGAAGGCACATAACAACAACAATAACTCTCCATAAAATGCTTAATTAGGGATTTGGCCTCATAAGTGGACTCCAGCACTCCTGTGGTTACAAATAAGAGACCTTCTAAGCAATTTTTAGCTACTTCTGGTATTTTTTAAGAGGTCAGAGCTTTGAGACCTTCTCTAGTGAAGTAGCTTAGATTGTGATAACTTTTACATTTCTTTTCTGAGTCTTCAGGGCTTGGAGACTTTTTTAGTTGGCAAACTTTTGGTTTTCTTGGGAGTTTTTATCTTTCCTTTCAATTCAATGACATTGGCCTATCTTGTGAGAGTATAGACTTTGCTTCTTTGGAAGAATTTTCTTCTTTTCACATCAGAAGTGCCAACTCAGAACTGGTTTTGGAGGACAGCATTCTCCTGTTTTGTGATCTGTTAACTGAAAAGGTTAAAGAGATTCTTTTGAATTTTCACTTCTAGTTTCTTTTTAAGGACTATAGCTCTTTCCTTCTTCCAAAATTTGTTCTGTTTTCACTTTATCAGGATACTTATGTTTTTCTTACTTAAACTGTCTTCTACAGATGATGTTTCTTTCTCTTCTGGACCCTTTCCAGCCTTTTTGGTCTTGGGTTTTTCATTCAATATGGCTAATAGTTTGGCAAACTCTTCACTGTCAAGTAATTGCTTCTCCAATATTTCTGAAATATTTGTAACATGATCTTTTCACAGGATTTTTCCAGGTTTCGAAGATAATGTCATTTTTATCCTGCACTGTCTCATCTGGTTCTGAATTTCAATCATAGATGATCCTCTTTTTCTTGTTTGGTTGTTTTTGTTTGAAGTCATAATCTTGGCAAGATTTACCTTGAATTCCTTTATTCCTTTCATTGTTTGTAAAATTTCTCCAGTAGACTTTACTTTCTCATTCTTTTTCACTGCTTCATTTACCAGTTTGTTTGTTGTTTTTTCACTTGATATAACTCCAAAGAATTCCCAGATATCCATCATAGCTCAGGGACTGGGCTGGGGTATCCATTACTAGAGCTCTGGATCTACTTGTCCCAACAACTTATCTTATGAATTAGAAGGAATTGGAGCTGGTGTGCCTTGCAAGGATGTTAAACAATCTGAGGGATCCTCATGTCCTGACCTGAGGTGGGAAGTGCCTATAAATATATTCTTATAAGTATTAGCAGTATAGATAATACAGAGTTAGATGTAGTATGAGTCATGGCAAAGAAATGTTTTTGTAACTGTTAAACAAAAATAATATACTGTAATAAAATCTAATTATGATATAATAAAAATATCATAGGGATATTTCTTTCTAAGACAAAGTAAGTAAATACAAATCTAAAAACCTCTAGGAGATAGACTGAGCTTTGAGTTAATATAAACTTTGTGATGAAAAAGTTGTTCTTCTTGTTAGGTGCCATAGAGTAAAGTACAACCCATAACGACCCTATAAACAGCAAATTTGAACCCCATCTTATCCTGTGCCCTCTTTACACTTCCTGACACACTAAAGTCTATGTGGCAATAACCTTGTCAATCCATCTGGCGAAGGGTCTTCCTCTTCTTCCCCGACCCTCAACTCTTCAAAGTTTCATGGCTATCTTCAGGGAATAATCCCTTCTGGCAACATGCCTGAAGTATACAAGGTGAAGCCTCATCATTCTTGCCCCCAAAGAGCAGGGTTGCACCCTCTCCAAAGCATATATTTTTTGTTCATTTGGTAGTCCATAAGATAGTCAATGATCTTCTCCAACACCAGCTCAAATGCATCAATTCTTCTTCTGTCATCCCTACTCATTTTCCCATTTTCAGACACCTAGCAAGTGACTGGAAAGACCATGGCCTAAATCAGAGATGCACTTTAGTCCTCAACTAACAGAAATAAGCCTCAATAATTTGGAGAGATCCTTAACTGCAGATTTTGGGATTTTAGTGCAGCTTCTTGCCGCTGGGCAACCAGGGCTCCCTATACAAGGGGAGTATATAGAATGAGATTTGACATGCTGAGAGCTTATCTAGTATCCCTGATGCTTTTATTTGGGGTATCTAATACTTACTTTAGGTAGCTCTGGTGGTCTAGTGGCAAGAAGCTGTGCTACAGTCTTGAAGGCATGTGGTTCAAATCCCACCAGCTGCTCTGTGGGAGAAGCATAGACAGTCTCCTTTTGTGCTATTAACTGCCTCTGAAAATCTACTGGAGGGTTAGCTATAGGTTGGTTCTCACTTGATGATATACAACAACAACACTTGCTTAAGTAGAAACCTTCAGATGTGAACTCTGTCACACAGAAGGGTGACGATTTCAATACCTGAACCACACTTCTATCTAGACATATTTTTCTTCTATTGAAACAATTGGGAATATATGTGAGGAATAGAGACATGTCTCAAAAGAACGAGAATTAAGGAGAGCTCTGGTGGCCTAGTGGCAAAGAGCTGCAACTACAATCCCAGAGGCAAACGGTTCGAATCCACCAGATGCTCTGCCGGGGAAGGAGGGACAGTCTTCTCCTGTACCAGTCAGATATGATTTGACGGTACACGCACACAAAAATAATAAAATTTAAAAAAAAAGAACGAGAACTAGAGAAAGATGCTTAATGGCTTTGGGTAATAGTTTGACCCATTGGATAGCTGTGGTAAGTTTGGCTTATTTTCTTCCACAAATAAGACTACCAGAGTGAGACACCTTGTCATTTAAGCAAGGAATTTATTTAAAGAACAAATCGTTCAATATAGGAGAGTTATCATGCACCCAACTAAAAAGTACTATTTCACTAGCGGTCATCCATGACTTGTCTAGTTATTGGACTTCATACTTGAAAAATTAGTTACACCTTCATAATCAGTCATTTTACTAATAGCTATTCTCAAGAACATACATAAACTAGTTACATCAATATGTCTTATTATCTTGCCTCATTTTTAGTAACCAATTTCTGATTTGTCTATCCTTATCCAACCAATACTCTGAGAGGATAAGCATGTTCCTATCCTTGAAGAATCTTCTGTTTTAGTCAGAACTTTGAGCATCTGTATCCATGAGCAAATTCCAGTTTAGAGTTAACAATCAGATTGCAACACTGCATCACATCTGATTAGCCTCTAGTCAGCTCATTCCTAGTGATAGAATCCAGTCATAAACTCAGGAGTCCACATATCTTTCTGTGTTTCAGATCAACTAGTCCTTTTACTATCACCCTTAGTCCCTCACATGGGCTAAGTTAACAATCTGGAAGTATTCATTACTCCCTCCACATAAGACTTGCTCTTCCTTATAATGTTTGCATGCTAGATCAACAGGTAGGTAACCATGGAATACATCCAAACTCAGCTCATCACTTTATTACTATGATATCAAATTCCACTCATAAAGAAAACCCATGTGGTTACCAAAAACACTTGTTGGGCTCTGGCTTTGCCTGAGTCAGTGCACCCAAAGAAAGCTGGTCCAATTTTAATCTCATTTCCACTCTACAGTCCTAGGTAAACCAATAAAGTAGCCTTCTCTAAAGCCAATTTTCATTCTTATCATATGTAATCAAGGGACACTCTGTAATTGTAGTCCATAGAGAGTTTGGTTGTTAACCAGAAGGCCATGCTTCTTGTGGTTTGAATCGACCGACCACCACTCATGTAATGTGTAACTTCAGAAGCCCACTAGAGGATCAGCTATGGGTCAGTTCTGATTAGATGGTGTTGGGGCTTTTTAAAAAAGCATTAGCTGAAGATTGATTTCATTTTTTCTGTCTCCACAATAGTGCGGTAGTGATTTAAGTAGGAGAAGGATGGGTAATCTACTGTGCAGTTTACTGCCTTTGAAAATCTCCTGGAGGGTCAGCTATGGATTGGTTCCAACTCAAAAGGGCATAGCAACAAACAAGAGTAGGTCTTATAAGGAGAGATAATTTAAAGTATATGAAAATATGTGCAAGGTTATATGCAATTGATGCTGTTATGTGCCAGAGTTTGCTATAACACATAGCAAATCTATGAACAATAAATCTGAACTCTGCTCTATCCTGTGCCACCCTCACCATTTCCGATATACTTGAGCTCATAGATATAGTCAAAGTGTCAATACATCTGCTAGAAGGTCTTTCTCTCTTAGGCTGACTCTTTACCTTTCCAAGCATAATATCCTTTTCCAAAGACTGACTTCTCCTAATAATATACCCAGTGTTTGTAAGAAAAAACTTTACCATCCTTGCCTGCAAGGAGCACCCTGGTTGCACATGCTCCTAGAATTATTTATATATTCTTTTCTAAGTACATGTATATTCAGTTTTCTTCTTCAGTACCACAACTCAAAGATGTTCTATCATCTGTATCCATTGTTAGGCTTGCAGATGCATAGCAATTAATGGACAATATCATAGCTTGAATCATATGTGAACACAGTTACTTGATATAAGAGAATTTGAGGAACATTCCTGGGGACATGAGGAGAGGGAGGAAGCCTGGAACAACCTCTCATGACATCAATGAATGAACGTAGTTATTTTCTGTTCTTTAAAAGTCAATTATATTACAATGCTGAATTATTTGTAACTTAAAGTATATTTCAAGTCAAGATTCTGGTGATCATCACTAATGACCATTTGTTTAAAAAAAAGATTATTTCTACTTCAGATTACCTTTTGTAAAGTTCTCAGTTTATAGTTAATCCTATGTTTTAGTTACATTTTCAAGAACTCTATTATTCTATGATAGAAATAAGAATGACATGTAAACAGCCACTTATAATATTGTGGTGGTGGTGGTGTTGTTGATTACCTTCGAGTTGAACAGGAACAAAAGGCCTGAAGACTCTCTACAACCATCGACATTTAACAAAGGTCACAGTTTCTGGAGATATGTTATGTTAATATAGCTTAAGCCCACATATATGAATATATATTTGGAAATATATTTATAGTACTCTTTGGGAAGATGTTTGGAGCAGTTGAATTCTACGAAGGTGTGTTTTCTTGTTTTGCTTGAGGCTTGGGTGTGGGATGTTTGCTTGTTTCAGTGTTTCATTCACAATTGGGTGTAAGCTGATTGGATTTGGCATATTAAAAAAGGCAGTTAGATTTTCAGGTGGGCCTGGTTTTTACTGTTTTCAGTCAAACATTCTTCTAAGTAGTATAGCCCTGGTATTTCAATTTGATGTATGGATATAACTCACGGTTGCTGTGATACTAAGCACTGTGACACTGATGGGTCAAATGTGATAATGGTCACCCATGGTGGACTGTGTTTGGTGGAGCTCCCAGATAAAAATAGTTTGGAAGTAGTAGTGGCATCCACTTCCAAAATAGCTTGCTTCCAAAGACTCTATGAATTTAGAGAAACAATGATGGTTATACAAAAGGGATTAGGTCTTTCATTCATAGGATCACTACTTGGAACTGACCCATACCTGACCCTCCAGAGGATTTTCAAAGGCAGTTAGTTTAATTTCTTGGAAGGAGATTGCCCACCTTTCTTCCTCAAAGCTACTGGTAGATTTGAAATGCATGCCTTTGGGGTTGCAACACAGTTTCTTACTACTGGTGACTAGAGATCCCATAATATAACTTAAATCCACACATACGAACATGTATTTGCTGCAATCCCAAAGGCATGTGGTTCTAATCCACCAGCTGCTCTATGGGAGAAGGATGGACGTTCTTCTCCTGTGCAATTAATTGCCTCTGAAAACCCGTTTGCGGGTCAGCTATGGGTTGATTCTGACTTTATTATGTTGCTGTTGTTGTTGTTGTTATGTGCCATCAAATAGCTTGCGACTCATAGCGACCCTAAGTACGACAGCCCTAAACCCTGCTCTGTCCTGTGCCAATCGCATTGCCTCTGACACACCCATCCCGATTACCCCAGTCACTGAATCAATATATCTCATAGAGAGTCTTCCCCTCCTGCGTTGTCCCTCCACCCTACCAAGCATGATGCCCCTCTCCAAGGACCTGTCTCTCATTACATGTCCAAAGTATGTCAGACAAAGCCCCAGAATCCTTGCCGCCAAGGAGCAGCCTGGTTTAACCCTCTCCAGGATGAATGTGTTTGTTTTCTTGGCAGTCAAGGGTACATTCAATACTCTTCTCCATCACCACACCTCAAAGGCATCAATTCTCCTTCTGTCCCCCCTAGTGATTGTCCCACTCTCTGATGTGTAACAAGTGATTGCAAAGACCATGGCCTGTATTAGGCACACCTTATTTTCCAGAGAGACACCATTGCTCTTGAGTACTTTAAAGAGGTCCCTAACAGCAGACTTTCCCATCGCAATACGTTTTTTATTTCCTGCCTGCTAGTGCCAAGAGTGTTGACCGTGGAGCTGAGCAAACTGAAGCTGTGAACAATCTCAGTCTCTTCACCATCCATCCTAATGCTACCAATTGGTCCAGTGGTGAGAATCTTTGTCTTTTTTTTAATTTAGGTTGTTTATTTTTCATTTCAATGAACATCTACAGAGATTTTGGGATTCCATTCATTCATTGTTGCACCCTTCTCCCCG
>NW_006399860.1:10598916-10614784 GCF_000299155.1 Elephantulus edwardii | reverse complement strand
TTAGTCTTTTCTTCCTCTTCTGTCTTTGTAATGACCGTTTGCACTTTTCCTGGATGATACATTTGACATCCTCCCACAACCCATCTGGTCTTCGCTCATTAGTGTTCAAGGCCTCACACCTGTTCCTGAGATGATTCTGAAATTCAGGTGGGATGAAATCAAAGTCATATTTCGGCTCCTGTGAATTCGGTTTAATTTTTCTCAGCTTCAGCTGGAACTTGCATATGAATAGTTGGTGGTCTGTTCCACGATCAGTGCGTGGCCTAGTTTTCACAGCTGACATTGAGCTTCTCCAGTGGTTTTTTTCTGCAGATGTAATCGATCTGATTCCTATGCACACCATCAGGTGAAATCCATGTGTATAACCTGCGTTTATGTTTCTTATAAAACATATTTGCAATGACTTTATTGTACTTAACAATAATTTATAATAATAATAATAATAATATAACTTTGTATCGTGACATTAAAGATCTATCTATTTCTTATTTTACTTAAAAACTTCATAGCACAGAATAAGGAAAGTAATAGAAGGGAAGAATATGCTACAGAAGAGACACAGGAAGAGCTCATAAATGAGATATTTTATTATAAGTTATAAAATATACTTGAGATGAGCTCAAAACAAATAGGAAATACAGAGTGTTTAGCTTCCTTTGAATATTTTTCTATTCAACATCAACTTGGCACTATGAGGTCTATTTCACCAAAATGATAGGTATACTTTAGTAAAATAAAACAGTAGAGAAGTTATTTTCCTGATTATGTCAAGATTGAAAAAAAGCAGTTTAATAAATGTGTGACAACATTATGTCGATTTTAATATGGCATGAGAGTTACAAAGAAGAGAAGAACAAAAGGGAGCAGTGACTTCAGAAGTGAGGAAAATAACTCGAGAAAAAATGATACATTTTTAATATAAGAAATGTTATTGTTCATCTTTAAAGTCAATAATATTCAACTATCCCTCCAAAACTAATTTGTATTCTAACTTTCATATTTCCATTGTTTGTTGCCATTCCAATTTTTATGTTTCCTTTATATGTACCAATTTAATTATGTGAATATATTTTTGGGAAAACTACATAAAATTTACTCAGTTTTTATAAGCATACTTCGAGAATAGTTGAAACTAAAATTCCAGATACTTGTATAGTTCTTTCCAGTATTTTAGTTATTGTTGTTAGCTGTTGTAAAATCCACCAAAACTCATGGTAACCCTGTGAACAACAGATCTGAACCTTGCTCTATCATGCATCTTCATGATTTCTCTCCCCTTCAGATCCACTGTGATTGCCACTGTGCCAATTCATCTCATTGAGGATTTTCCTCTCTCTATCTTTCCTGAAATTATGTGTCTTTCTAAGAACTGGTTCCTCCTGAAAATATGTTCAATGTAAAGGAGATGAAATTTCACCATTCTTGTCTCTAAGGAGCATTCTAGCTTCAAGACAGATTTGTTTTTTCTTTTGGCATACAATGGGATAGTCAATATTCTTCACCAACACCACAAATCAAAGTCATTGATTCTTCTTCTGTCACCTTCACTCATTCTTCAACTTTCAGATATATAACAAGTAAATAAAAAGAACATGGCTTGGATGGGTACACCTTAGTTTTTAAATTGACACTTTAGTTTTTTAGAACTCTGGAGAAGTCCTTGACAAGAGATTTCCCCAATTCAATCCATTCTTTTATTTCTTGTCTGCTAGTACCAGAGGAGTTGATTGTAGGTCCAAGTAAAATGAAGTCATTGACAAAATCAATCTTTTTTCCATCTATCATGATGTTGCCCTATTGGACCAGTGGTGAGAATTTTTGTTTTCTTTATTTTGAGAGATAACCTAGAGTGAAATCTGTAGCCTGTTCTTTTCTGCAGTGTTTCATGTCTTGTTCACTTTTTTGCAAGCAAGTTAGAGTCATCTGTACAACCCAAATTGTTGATGAATCTTTCCCTAACCATGACCACACATGCTTCTATGTATAGTCCAGCATCTCAAATGATTGTCTCAACATATAGATGAAATAGGAGGAAGAAAACAATATTTAAATATACATTTTCTGATTTTGAGTCATGCAACTTTCCAGTTGTTCTTTTCAGAAAATAGATTCTTGGTTTATGTACTGTTTTTGTATGAGCACAATTAAGTGTCTGGGATTCTCACTCTTTTCAATGTTTTCTATAATTTTTTATGATCTACAAAGTCAAATTCCTTTGCATAACCAATGAAAAAGAAGTTCTGGTGGCCTAGTGCCAAGAAGGTGCACTACTATTCCAAAGGCACATGGTTTAACGCCACCAGCTGCTGTGTGGGAGAAGGATGGCAATATCCTCCCATGCAATTAATGGATCCTGAAAACCCGCTGGGGAGCCAGCTAAGGGTCAGTTCTGACTCTATGGTAGTCAACAATAACAATAACAATCAATCAATGAAACACAAATAAACATAGTTCTGGTATTCTTTGCTTGCAGCCAATAAACATAGGCGTGCATACATTTTTTGGTGTCAGAGCTCTGATTTTTTCTGGGTATAATTCCAGTAGTAGATAGTTGAGCCAAATGATCAACTTTCAATATGCCAAATTTACCTTTTAACTTTCTCTTAACTTTTTGTTTGCAAACAATACATATGGATTATTTCTTTCACATACTTTTTTTCCACATTCCTTTGCTCACATTGTGTTTCATACTATCATTCCCATACAATGTGTTTTATAAGTTTAATCAAAATTGATTTATGTTCACTGTTACCTCATTTTTTTCAGGTTCTCACTGGATCTTTCCTAACTTCTTCACACCCTCCCTCCACCCATCAAATTCTGCAACCCTGTGCTATCCCCTCCTTTACCCTCAGGTTCCCTTCCTTCCTCTTTGAAATTCTCTTTCACATCTTACCTGTTATCCTTGTATTTATACATAATGATCTGATGAAGTATTTGGAAGACTAACTTTCAATATTTAAAAATATTAGACTCTTAATAATTGTAAATAATAAAAGAGGATTCTACTGCTCATACTCTCACATAAAAAATAAAATGAGAGCTCGTAGATAATAATTATAATGGTCAATATACTGACCTCTTAACTAAAATAAATGCATAGCTGTTCAGGTATACTGAGAAGATTCCAAGAGGAAAAAGTGAGACTTTCAAATAAGCCTTATCTGTTAAAAATTCTACAGAGACCAATTCTACTCTGACACACATGGGGTAACTATGAGTCAGAATTCACTCCAGGGTAATGAATGTGTAGTTTAGATTGAGGCGTGTTATCACAGTCTTCAGAGCCTGCCTTACTAACAAAAATAGAATTTCACTTTGTACATTGTTCATATAATTTGTCTCATTTGTTACTTTACCATGAGAGTATTCAGTTTAGGTGGATGCAATGTATCTCAGTACAAAAAGTGAAATAGCTCACTCTAATAGAGAGAAACCAAGTAGTCATGAGCCTGGCAGGTTTGAAATTGAAGAGTAAAATTGCAATAAGATTGTTCCAGAAAAGGCAACTGCCTGAGCAAAGAAAGAGATAGAGTAGAAATCTAGTTCAACATGGTACTGAGTAAAAAACATAAGAGGAAGTATTCAATGGGGGCTTGATTAGATGGAAAGATAATAGGCATAGATTAATAGTACTTAATTATATAAAATACAAAGTATAGAAAAGATTTTATAAAACACAATGCACATGAATGAAACACATGTATAAGAATAATTGTATCCAAACCAATAAAAAATAAAGATAAAATAAGTCTCTGAATCTTCAATGATCTTCAAAGAATGGGCAGTGATAAGACTGGGATAAGGGCAGAAATCTGGCCATTTGATCAATATTGTATTGCTGTTGTTGTTAGGTACTATTGAGTCAAGTACAGCTCATTGCAACTCTATGAACAACAGAACTGAACCCTGTGCAATCTGTGCCATCCATACCTCGAGCATCTCTGATATGCTTGAGTCCATTAACAGTCATTATGTCAATCCATTGAATGAGGGTGGTCCTTCCCTTTGCAAACATTCCACCTTTCCAAGCATGATGCCCTTTTGGTCTAATGGAAAGAAGCTGTATTGCAGATCCAGAGGTAAGCAATTCGATGCCACCAGTTGCTCCATGGAAGAAAAATGGATCTTTTTTTCTCTTCAGGAAAGATCTTTGATGCTATCCCACAATTCATCTGATTTTTGATCATTAGTATTTAATGCCTTAACTCTATTTTTGAAATGACTTATAAATTCAGATGGGATAGAGTAAAGTTATATTTTGGTTACTGTTGATTTGTTTTCATTTTATTAACTTCAATTTGAACTTCCACATGAGTTATTCATGATCTGTTCCACAGTCAACATCTGGCCCATTTTTGACTGATGAAATGTCTAGCTCCTTTCCACGGATTTACTAAATCTGACTCACCTCATCAGGTGAGGTCCATATGTATAATTGCTATTTGTATTCTGATCGATAAATTATTGAATATGGAAAGTTCAATCATTCACTCTCCGGCTTCTTTTCTCTTACAAAACCCAAAATTTTCAATTATCATTTCACTGTTTGTTTTCAAATTATATGTTCCATCATTATTATTAATGCATCTTGACTACATGTTTAGTTAATTTCTGACTGCAAAAGTTGGTAGAATTCCTGATTTCTTGTGCTTTGTCTTTAGCTATTGGTGTGTATTTGAATAATAATCTAATTGATAGACTTGTACTTCAGAATAAGTCTTGCAATGATCTTTTTAACTACAAATGCAATATTATTCTTCTTCAGCTTTTCATTCCTGGCTTAGGAGATAATATGATCCAAAGTGGACAATGCCAGTTCATTTCAAGTCACTAATGCTTACACTGCCTGTCTTTATGTATTCTTTACTTCATTTTTTACATCTTTCCGTGTTCTTACATTCATACTTCATACATCCCATGCTTAAATTATTAGTGGTTCTTTGCAGTTATTTCTTCTCTTTTTTAAGTAACTTTCTTTCCATCTGGGACTTACCTCTAATTGTATACCTACTTGTGTGCCTCTATCATTCATAGGCTTTTTAAAGGCCTATTATTTTGGAAGTGGATAGTCAATCCTACTTCCTAGTCTTTATTAATCTGGGAGCTCAGTTGAAACCCTGTGGTATTTGAAAAATACTCACGTCACAGCTTCCAACTCACAGCAACCTACAAATTATCCCAGTATAGCACACAGACAGACCAGTACCATACTGACAATAACAGACAATAAGCAAGCAAGCAAGCATATACATTTTGTTATGTTGTTAGGTTCCATCAAGTCAAGTAGGATCCATAGCAACCCTATGAAAACAGATCTAAACCCTTTCCTATTCTGTGTCATCGTGACACTTCATAACAAATTCTAGTCCACTGTAGCAGTCACCGTGTTAATTCACCTGGTTGAGGGTCTTCCTTTCTTTTGCTGACACCTCCACCTTTCCAAACATGATGTTCTTTTCCAAGGAATAGCCCCTTCTAGCAACATACTCAAAGTAGGTGATTTGAAAATGGAGATTTGTACTCCAACATGGAAACAGCCAGATGCCCAAACACGATTGAATGGATTGAAAAATTAGTGTACATTCACACAATGGAATACCATGCAGATTGCAGGAGCAATGACTTTAAATTACTACCTAACTTGTAAGGGACTGGAGAACATTATGCTGAGTGAACTAACTCAGTCCCATAAAGACAAATATTGCACAAAACCATTATAGTAGAATAAGTATGAGGATCAAAATGAAGGTGGAAGCAGAGGGGTGAAGATAGGTGGGGGAGGTGTTAATCTTAAGGTCACACAGTATGATGGGTGGGGGGATGTGTGTGTGAAGGAAATGGGAAAGCTTGGTGTGAAAAACAGTGTATTAAATTTTTATAAATAAATCAGTAAATAAAAGGGGGGGAAACCAACCAAACAAACAAATGAAATAACAAAGTATGTGAGATGAAGTTTTGTCATCTTTGCCTCTGGCTACACTTTCTTCAAGACGTATCTGTTTGTTCTTTAGTCAGTCCATGAATATTAGGTGCTCTTCTTTATCACCACAACTCCAAGGCATCGTTTTGTCTTCTGTAATCCTTATTCATTGTCCAGTTCTCAGATACATAGTAAGCGACTGGAAAGACCATGACCTGAATGAGGTGCACCTCAGCCCTCAACCTGATATCATTGCTCTTCAATAATTTGGAGACATTCCTCATCACAGACTTTCCTAGTGCAATACATTCCTGTGTTGATTGTGGATCCAAGCAAGATGAATAGTTTACAACTTCAATCTTTTCTCCATCTATCATAATATTGTCTATTAGTCCAGTGGTACAAATTTTGTTTTTCCTTGACATTGAGATGAAATACATATTGAAAACTGTATTCTCTGGTCTTCTGCAACAAGTACTTTAATTCCTTCTCACATTCAGGAAGCAAGGTTGTGTCCTCTACATACCTTGGTTGTTGATGTGTCTTCCCCCATTCTTGACATCACATCGTCTTCATAGTTTCTAGCTTCTCAAATAATTTGTTCAGCATACAGCTGAATCCACAGTCAACACAGGAGAGGTATTGCACTGGAAAAGTCTGTGGGCAGGAATTTCTCCAAATTATTATACTCTGAAACACCTTTTCATTTTCTTCATTTTAAATCATGTAGTGATTTTCTCTGAGTACACATAGCCTCATGGACTAGATATAGGTTTCTCATGAACATAACTAAGTGTCCTGTGATTCCCATTCTTTTTAATGTTATCCATAACTTGTTATGATCCATAAAATCAAATGCCTTTGCATAGCCAATAAAGCATAAATAGATATTCTTCTGATATTCTTTATTTTCAGCCAGAACCAGCAATGATATCCCTGGTGCCATGTCATCTACTAAATCCTGCTTGAACTTTGGCAGTTCCCTATATATGTACTGTTTTAGCTGGTTTTGCATGATACTCAGAAGTATTTTGCATGCATGTAATATTAATGATATTTTTCTACAGTTTCCACATTCTATTGAATCACTTTTCTTGGAACACAAATATGGATCTTTAAGAAGTAAAATGAGAGGCAACATGTGAATCACTCCCTAAATATAATGAGCCAGCAGATAGGTGTTGTACCTCTAACAGCAAACTAGAGAAACAATCAGGCATACAGGTATCATAGCACAGGGAAGTCCTCTCTGGCCCTCCCTGGGCCCAGTTTTGTTGGCCCTGCCACCAAGACTTTTAGGGAAAGTGAACAGAAGAAGAGACTGCCAGTTCCGGGTAACACAAATGTGTATTCAAATGAATACTTTGTAGAATAAATGTGGATATAAAAGAAGTTGTGGTGGCATAGTTTGCAACATTTCAGGCTGCTAATCACCAGATTTGCAGTCTCTACCATTAAAGATGTGAAGCCTCAGAAACTGACAGATTTCACTAAGAGTTATATTTGCCTGAAGAAGAGTGAGTTATGGTACGATATGTGGATGTAACATAGTGAGACAGCCAGAATGATACACTAAGATAAATTGTTAATGCTTACATAGAATTGCTAAAAGACCTTTCTAAACATATAACTACTGTCATTGCTTTCAGGAGCTTTCAAGTTGACATAATTAATATTGACTGTATGTATGATATACTGAAAATTCTGCCATCTTCACAAATCATACAATTATATACACATAATACATGCTTATATATATGTTGCTGTGTAAAATCCATTCTGGCTCACATCGACTCTATATAAGAGAATAAACGTGCTTTATAGAGCTTCATAGGCTGTAAGGTTTACAAGAAGTCCTGGGGGTGCAGTGATCAGAATGCTTAATTGCTAAGTGAGAAATCAGTGAATTAAAATGATGACTCAGTGGAAGAAAGCTGTGTCAGTCTTCCTCCTTAAAGATTATATTTTTAAAGACTCTGTGGATAATGCTGCTTTGTACCACTTTGTTATTAGTGGGAATCAACTGAATGCCACTGGGATTAATCTTTGGGTTTATTATTTTTTAAGTTTGTTTTTTTTAAAATTATTATTATTTGTGTGTGTACCGTCAAATCAGATCTGACTGGTACTGGAAGAGATTGTCCCTCCTCCTCCAGCAGAGCATCTGGTGGAGTTGAACCATGCACCTCTGGGATTACAGTACAGCTTCTTGCCACTAGACCACCAGAGCTCCCCAGATTTATTCTTTCCTGAGGCAGATCAGTAGATATTTTCTGTCATGGAGTCAATGGTGAACTTGAATTACCAACTTTTCTTCTTCACGTATACTGTGAATGTGTGTGTGTGTGTGTGTGTGTGTGTGTGTGTATACTTACTTTTAATTTTCATTATAATTTTAAGAAATTGTTGTTAGGTGCCATTGCATTGACTATGACTAACAGAGACCCTAGAAGGTACACCTTTCTTGATTTTAAATTGTGCTATACTCTTTTTGGACAACAGCTTCTTTTTCTAAGTATAGTCTAGCTCTGGACAACAGCTTCTTTTTCTAGGTATAGGATTCATATGAGCACAATTAAATATTCTGAGATTAACTTTTTTTTTCAGTGTTAGCCACAATTTGTTATGATAGATACTTGTATTATTTCTAGTTTAAAAGTTAGATTAAAAAGTGAGATGAAGAGTGCTTTTTTTTTTTGCTTTTTCCAAAGACAGCTGTTAAATGGTGAAATTGGAGTTTTTTAATATCATCTCTGTGGAACCATAAAGTTGTTAGAAACCTTCTGCCTTTGCTACTATTCTTTAGAAATTGAGGAGAAGATGCAGATATAAAATTAAAGCTCATTTTATAAAATATAAATGACCATATAGAGACAGATATATTGCTCCAAATGCTCTAACCATGTCAATGAGAATAATCAAGAAAATACATAAGGGGAAAAGTTAAACTTCAAGGGAGTATATAAATAATATGAGGACTGAGGTTGAAGTATAAAATAAACATTTTTTAAAACTCATTAATTGCATCTCTTTCACTAAAATGAATGTTTTACAAGAATGTTGTTGTTATGTGCCTTCGAGTCATTTGCGAGTGATAGTGACCCTATGTACAACAGCCCTAAACCCTGCTTTATCCTGTGCCAATCACATTGCCTCTGACACACCCATCCCGATTCCCCCAGTCACTGAATCAATCCACCTCATAGAGGGTCTTCCCCTCCTGCGCCGTCCCTCCACCCTCCCAAGCATGATGTCCGTCTCCAAGGACCACTCCCTCCTTACAACATATCCAAAGTATGTCAGACAAAGCCTCATAATCCTTGCCTCCAAGGAAAAGCCTGGTTTAACCCTCTCCAGGATGAATCTGGTTTTTTTCTTGGAAATCCATGGTACATTCAGTACTTTTCTCCAGCACCACGGCTCAAAGGCATCAATAAAATATATCTAATTTCTTTTCATGATATATTTATTTTAACAATTTCCATAGATAAAAATAAGCAACGTCTTTTAAAATTAACATCTTGGACTTATGTCAAACCCGTCATGAAGTATATATATTTTTTCACTATACATTCAAAATATAACGGTATATACCCCCAGGAAAATTTTGCATAACTTGTTCAAATCCTGAAATCATTTTGACTTTTGAATTTTTCTTGGAGGTAAATGTAATAGTAATTGCCTGCATTTTGTTATTTTGAGAAACTACATAAAAGTTCTCCAATTTTCTTTACAAAGATGATTTAAAATTTAGAATATTTAATGTAAAAGCCTTCTCATACTTTTGCTGATTGGATAATGTTTATATTTTTTTTATACATGTGTTCCATGCATGGTCACAAACAGTAACACATTTCATTTTACATACTTTACAAACAGCAACAAACTGGGAAATACATTTACTTTATTTGTCTTTACATCTTCACAAGCATAGGACTGTAAATAAAGAAATGGTGGATTGAAATGAGTTCAATATGTTATAAATAGAAAAAAGGGGGGAGTATTGGTAATGCACTTCTATTTCATTTAAAGGAAATACATGCCCTATTTACAAGAGTTCTTCTGAGCTATTATTAACAATGTAGGATGATGGTTTCTCACATTTATAAATAATCAGGGAGATTAACAAAAGAAGCTAATTAAATATTTGCTTTTTAATTAGTTTGTACATAAATAGAAAACAGAAAAATAAAAAAAGAGGAATTATGTAAACATTTTACAGAAGCCCACTTTGAAGCATATATTGAAAATACGAAAGAAAGGGGTCAGTTATAATTAGTGAAATAAAAATTACAACTTAATATCAAAAGGATATATTTTATAAATGAACTTAAATGTTAAAGAATATAAATTAACATATGTAATTTTAGTTAAACAAACGACAAATTTATAATTAGTATTATTACATACTCTAACCATTCCCATTTGAATTCCTTATTTTCCATTATTACAGTAAATTATGATAAAGCAGAACTATATAAAGAATAAAGGTACATATTTGATAGTACTAAAAATTCAAAGTAAAATTCAAGAGAATTGTTAAAATATTTCAAAATCTTCTTTTATATTTTATTATTAATAACTCAACCTACTGAAAATGAATTTTTCTTTATATGATGTCTGAGCAGTTTGATCACATACCTTCTCCTGATGAGAGCTAACGCTTACAAAGATAGCTTTTTTCCTTAGAACTTCTAGAATTTCATTTTTCATAGATCTGAGACTTGTGTAACAAGCTTATCCCAGCTTCAGAGTATGCTTCCTGCTATCCTCACATTAGCTTCATTTTGGGCATACTTTTTCCCCTTGTGCAGCTTGGGTTCCTTTGATTTCTTCATTTGGACTTAAAATCAAGACTGCCTTACCTGGGTGGCTCCCATCTTTTTCCACACCAAAGCTGATCAGGTAATATCTGTGGAAAAAAGATTCTGCTTCACTGTTGGAGAAACAGGAAAGGTGAAAATTATGTCTTTCTCTTTCTCTCTGTTTTATTTTTTTTGAAAAAATATGCTTCGAAATTTAAAACTAAAACACACACACACACACACACACACACACACACACACACACACAAACCCCATTGTAATAGTGATATTTGTAGTCTCACTTGCTTTGAGCTTGTTGGTAAGAGAAGTTATTCCTTGGAGAGAGACTTCATGTTTGGGAATATAGAGATATAGCAAGGAGAGGAAAATCCTCAATCAGGTGCATCTCTAGCGACTGCAGCAATGGGCCTGCATGTATCAGATATTGTGAGGATGGCACAGGATAGGATAGAGTTCAGATCTGTTGTTCGTAGAGTCACATGATTCATACTGAACTTGACTGCATTTAACAACAATAACAGCAACAGCTTAATGGAAAGCATTTTTGTTTGGCTTTTTGTTTGCTTCTTTTTTTTATTTTAAAAAATCCAGATTGCACTAATTTTAACAACTGCTTCTTCTACTTTCCTGAATGTAAATATCTACACTATGTACATGGTTAGAAAAAAACTCCAAAATAATCATATATATGCAACTAACAGACTTATTCTCTTTGTTAAAAATAGAACATCTCTCCTGGCAAGGCAATAGTTAAAGCATCTGCTTACTAAATTTTCAGTAGTTTTGACTTTGTGGCACTTCACAGGAGAAAAAAAATGTGTAGATATGCTTCAGTAAAAATTACAGACTTGGAAATCCTATGGGTCAGTTCTGTTCAGTGGCATAGCATTGTTATGAAAGAAAATTTACTCAACAGCGCCTATTATAATTAAATTTTAGTATTATGTCACTAAGCTGTATCTTTTCCTTGAAAAGATAGTATAATTTCTCTAGAGATTGAGTTTCTTAAAGTGGTATTTCATACCAATACTATCTATCATGACTACTCTTATTTAATACGTTATAATTTTTAATATAAAAATGAGACAATTTAAGTTAGTAACAATTTAAGCACAAGAATAAATTGGAAATGTCATTTATAGTAAGTGGTACTTAAAAACAAATGTAGAATATCCTATTTTATAGAAACTGCCAAAGGCTTTGATTCTGGTCATTTTCTTTTTTTTTAAGATTTCCACATGTTAATTAACATCATTTTTCAATGATATAAACAGAAATATTAGAAGGGAAGGACAGGGAAGGAAGATATACATGTTTCTGTTTAATTAAATGTTTTTAAGTTTTGAAAGTGCAGTTTCTATATTTTATAATATATATTCCCACATATACATATAGAGAAAGATGAGCAATCTGTTCCCATGGGATTTACTCTCTTTGGAAACTTGCTTGAGAGTCAGCAGTGAGTGGATTCCAATTTGATGGTATCCATCTCACATACTTCAGGCATGTGGCCACGAGGGGCTGGTCCTTGGAGAAGGACATCAGAAGGGTGGAGTGAAGGCTCAAGAGAGAAAGACCCTGCATGAGATGGATTGATACAGTCATTGGGATAATGGAGAACAATGGTTAGAGTCAGTGAGGCTGGCTCAAGACAGAGCAGGCTTCAGAGCTGTTGTGTATAGGGTCATTATGTTGTCAATGGATATGACAACAACAACAACATACAAACATACATCCCAGTGGTATATATCATTGGCAGTTTTGATGCTATCTCAAAGGTCCCTTCTCTCTGCTGGTTTAAATCCACCATCAAAATATCATCCGTCTTCTCTAGTGCAATTTACAGTCTCAGAAAATCAGCTAGGGAGTGGGTCAGCTTTAAGGTGGTTCCAGCTTGAACAAAATGAAATTTAGTTTCTAAATAAATAAATGTATTTCCTAATATTCTCTGGTTTTACTGTGTACTCTACCATATAAACAGGCAAAAGTGTGTCATTTTGCGTACCAGTCATACTTCCATGTTAAACGGCTGCAAATCTTCCAATATGACAAACTAAATGTATGGTTATAATATAGCACATACATGCTTAAGATACATCAGGGCATATGTTTGCTGACATTTTAACCTTTGTCAACTGAGAAATGGAATTGCTAGTGTTCATTCTATATTATATGCTGGTTATGTCTGTATTGATTACACGTAAGATTTTTTTTTTTTTTAGATAGAAGAATTGTTTAAAAAAAACCCCAAAGCCTATAGAGAGTTGAGCATAAAACTGGAAAGGAAATGGAAATCTTGATGTTGTGAATCCTGAAGCTAATAAAAGATAATTAAATTTGTTCCTATGATCTACTACTAGGTAAACTATTTTGAAATATTTCTACTCTCTGTATTGAAATGAAATTAGTGGACCTATAATGGTACTTGTTATTTTTAGATAGTTAGTAGGAATACGCATAAAAATTTGTATTTTAAATACAGATTAGCATGTGTATTTATAAAAAAATGATGCATTATTAAAAATATAAAAGATAACTATAATTATTAGTTTACTGAACAGATCATTTATAGGCTACACTGATATAAGGTGACATGTTTCTTTTTAATTTCTTCTTTTGTATTCTTGCTATCTGTGACTCTGATTCCAATGGATTCAACTTAATGTGTTATGTGTAGGTACCTGACACAATATCAAGGATATGTTTTCTTTCTTTCTCATAAACTAAAAAGCAATGCAGTACAAAAATACATAAATGAATAAAAGCAACGCTAGAAAAAAGTACCATACTAAAATTATCTTTAAATTGTAATAGCATTAACTTCCCACATGTCTTAGGTTGAGTTCTTCAGAGAAGTGTGTGTGTGTGTGTGTGTGTGTGTATTTTTTTTTCTCTCTCCCACGTGATTAACTGTCTCTGAAAAACTACCAAAGGATTAGCTATGAGTTAGTTCTGACTCAATGGTACACAAAAACAACAAATATATATTTAATTTTATGTATATATATTTAAATTTATATGTGCATATATTTAACCTTATATACTTATATTTATATGTATATATTTAAATTTATGTATATAAATTAAAATACATATTTACATCTATATATAGTCTTTGCAATTGCATGCTATACATTGGAGAGTTGAACAGTGACTAGGGATAATAGAAGGAGAAATGATGCCTTTGAGCTGTGATGCATGGACTGCTAAGAGAACAAACAGGTTTGTCCTAGAGAGGATGAAAACTGGCTGCTCCTTGGAGGATAGGATTCTGAATCTTCGTCTGACATACTTTGGGCATGTTGCAAGGAGGAACCATTCCTTGGAGAGGGACATCATGTTTGGGAGAGTGAAGGGATAGTGCAAAAGAGGAAGACCCTCGATGAGATGGACTGATTCCATTAGTGATTGAAGTAAGTGATTGAAGTAATGGAGTAATAAACAGTGAGGTTGGCACAGGATAGAGCAGGGTTTAGGGTACTTGTGCATAGGGTCTCTATGAGTCACTATTAGTCTCCTGACTGAAAGAGCTGATGGAGTCTGACAAATAGATCAGACAGGCTGCCTATTCAAGTTCAAGTACTAGAAGTGACTATCAAACACGGGATCCTAATTGAACAAAAATCAAGAAAACTTTTCTACATCCTTGATATAGTCCACATACTAGAAACTCCTTTTCAACTGGATGGCTGTTAATAGTAGATTTCATCATGGTAGTAAGTACATTACATCAAGTCTCATCAAGGTAATGATTATATACCATTAGATCTCAAGGGAATGATTGCTGTTATTAAGCGCTGTCATGTCAATCACATTATTCACCTTATGAATAACAAATCTGAACCTTGTTCTAGCATGGATCTTCTATTTTGCTGACTTTTCTTCTACCTTTCTAAGCATGATGACCTTTCCCAGGGAATAGCCTCTCCTAACAACTTGTCCAAAGTATGTGAAATGATTCTTCACAACACTTGCTTTCAAGGAACATTCTGGTTTCACTTTCTCCATGATACATCTGTTTGTTCTTTGTGCAGTCCATGCAATATACAGCACTTTTCTCCAGTACAACTCAAAGGCATTGATTCTTTTCCTATCATCGTTATTCATTATTGAACCCTCACTAGGTTGTAGGAAAGACTACAACTTGAATCAGGCACACCTTAGTCTTTAAACCACCATACTTGATTTTCAGGACATTAGAGAGGTCACTGACTGCAGACTTACCCAATGCTACCTTCTTCCAGATCTCCTCACTATCAAAGGTGTTGATAGTGGCATCAGGCAAGATGAAATCACTGACAATTTGAATCTTTTCCCCATCTAACTTGGCCCAGTGATGAGAACTTTTATTTTTTCATGTTGAAATATCCACATTGAAGGTTGCATTTGATCAAGTGTTGATCTTGATGCTTGAGCAAGCTGCTCAAGTTCCCTTTGAGTTCAGCAAGCAAGGTTGTGCCATCTACATAAGGCAGGATGTTGATAACTCTCCATCCAACTCTGTTGTCACACTCTACTTCATGAAGTCCAGTTTTTCTAATGATTTTCTCAAGTCCAATTTATCTACTGATTTGCTTAGCACATTTATTTATATGGAGAAAAAATAAGCCTCTGAAACATTTACTTTTTTATGACAAATGTAAACATATATACATTTATTGACTGGCATAATATTTTTAATTTCGTAATGTTTTTCAAAAACAAAACCCTTAATCAAAAACACTCAGACTCATTGACATGGAGTTAGAATTAACTCATACCTGATTCTCAATTACAAATTGCACAGGGTGACACTGATGATCTTTCTCTCTTGGAGCTGCTAGTAGATTTGAACCACCAAGAAGGTGTGGCCTTTGTGTTAGCAGCACTATGGACTATGCCATCAGAGCTTCCAAAATATTTATTAACTGGCTTTTGTGTGCTAGGCATTGTTCTTTTGTATGTGTGATGAGGAAATAGCAGGGAATGTGGAGCTCATAAATATAATACTTAACCTTTCCATGTGTTGTGCAGGCTGGTATATTCATTTTCTTCTAACTTTAAAAAAATCCTTAATTTTTTTTTTAACTTTAGGAAGAACTCTAGAAGCCCTAATCCATCACATAAACACTCTTCCAAG
>NW_006399860.1:10597197-10597746 GCF_000299155.1 Elephantulus edwardii | reverse complement strand
CAAAAAACTCCAAAACATATTTTCTTAATTTTAAGCCATGTGGTATTCCCTTGCTCTGTTTAGACATCAGATTCTCCATGGTTTAGGCATAGATTTCATAAAAGCATAAGTAAGTGTTATTGAATTCTTGTTCTTTTCAATGTTAGCTACATTTTTTATTCATACAGTCAAATGCCTTTGCATAGTGAGTTAAACACAAATAGGCATCTGTCTAGTACTCTCTGCATTAAACTAAGATCCGTCTAATATTAGTGAAGATATCCCTGCTGCCAAGCCTTTTCTAACCCCAGCTTGACTGTCTGGCAGTTCTCTATCACTCTATCAATATACTGTCTAGCCAATTTTTTTTAGAGATTTTTCAGCATTTTTTTACTGCATATGATAATAATTAAATTGTGCAATAATGTCCACATAGGGATCTCTTCCAACAATTTGGCTAGATTGTTATCTTACAAATTTCCTGACACAGACTGGCGAACATAATCAGGGCTTCCTCTGTTAGTTAAAACACATCAAATGGTGTCCCATCAATTCCTGGAGCCTTATTTT
>NW_006399860.1:10595081-10595712 GCF_000299155.1 Elephantulus edwardii | reverse complement strand
AGGTGAGGAAAAATGGGGTTGCTTTCATAGTTAGAAAAGCCATTTCTAGATCCGTCTTGAAGTACAATATTATGAGTGAGAAGATAATATCCATACACATTGAAGGAAGTCCAGTGAATACCACTATCATTCAACACCAATAGCTCTTGATAATATGGAATTTCCTGAAATATTTCAGTTGTTAACCAATTCTTTTTGTTCAGTGACTCATTTAGTCACTCTATCTTTTTTTAAAAAAATGTATTGGTTTACATACAATAATTTGTTCATATTATGTTGTTCATGTATATTTTTTGTTGGTTTCTCTACTCCATTCCTCAACCTATAAAACTCTGTGACCCCATGATTTCCTCCATTCCCTCTTCATCCTCCCTTCCCCTTCTCCTTCCCTCTTTAGATATCCATACACATCTTATCAGTTATTTTTTCTGTTTTTATAGTAGTAATCTTACACTGTATATATTTTTATGTTAGTTCATTCAGCATAAAGCTCTCTAGCCTCTATTATGTTATATAAGTAGTTTTCAAAATTGATACTCTTGCATATTAGTCTATCCTGTGAATGAACCACAATTTCTCAATGCAGTTGTTTGTTGATTGACTTTTAGGCTGTTTCTATGGTCTTCCTATC
>NW_006399860.1:10584503-10592310 GCF_000299155.1 Elephantulus edwardii | reverse complement strand
AAACAAAAGAAAAACTCTTTCATTGGTATTATAAGAACAATTCCTGCTTTTCTGTAAATCATCACATTTTTCCTGTTTTCTCTTGATGGGCATCTTTGCTGGGTACAGGATCCTAGGCTGGCAATTATTTTCTTTCAGCCTTCTACATATGTGATTCAATTGGTTTCTAGCTCACATTGTTTCTGCTAAGAATTAGAACTTAATTTGATTGGTTCTTATTAGTAGGAGACTCTTTGGTTTTTCTTGTGCTTCTTTTAGTATTCTATCTTTATTTTTTATTTTAGAGACTGATTATGTCTTGATGTTTTCCTTTTGAGATCTAGTCTCACGAGTTCTCTGAACTTCTTGAATGTGGATTTCCTTGTTCTTTATGTCTGTGAAGTTTTCTTCTAATACCTCTTCCACAATTTTCTAAATGCTTTTCCTGTTCTCCTGGTGTTCTGAAATCACAATCGTATGTTGTTCCTTTTGATGTTATTCCACATGATTTAAGTATTCTCTTCATTTTTTTCTGTCTCCTCTATTTTTTTTTTCCTTTAAGGCTCTTGTGTTCCAGCTCAGGAATTCTTTATTTTATCTCTTCTGTTTTGATTTTCTGTTCCTCCAGAATTTTAGAAAAAAAAATACTATTTTGATTTTGATACTCTGGGTTGCTTTTTTATGGGTTTCTATTATTCTCAGTACTGGATTGCCTGTGATAGTTTTCTAAGGTCTTGTATCTCTTTAACTGTAATTGCAATACTATTTTCCCATCTTCTGCATTTTTTCCATATTTTATCATATTTCTACCACATTAGTATATTTATCTCTGGAACATTTGTTCAATTTATGGCTTCCAACTTTTCATTTATCATTTACACCTTTTTCTTTTTTTTTCTTATTTGCACCTTTTTATTTAGCTGTTCATATATGTGCACATCAATATGTTTATGCTGGCTCTGTCTCTGGGGAATTTGCTTTATTTTGGCTTCCAATCTTTTTTCCTTCTTCCATAGCTGTTCAAATAACTCCAAATCAATTTATTTCTTCTACCTTCCTGTCTCTGGGGTATTCATTGAGTCTGTAATATGTTCTGCTTTTGGGGGTAAGACTTGTTTTGTTTTGTTTTTCACAATGTTTGATACTGCCTGCTAGTTTCTTGACATTATGTGAAGATTTTTTTGGTATGTTGGGCTGTTTCTGTTACATATCTGTCAGTTGGTTATAGTTACATAACTTCACAAAACTGTTAATTAGTTGCAGGCTTAAATCATTCATCTGTGTGGGTGGAAAGCTAGCTCTTCTAGTAAGATTATTTTATCTGTGTAGCTGGAAAGTTTCCCTTCCCTAAAGCCCTCTAGGTCCTCCAGTTCAGTCTTATGGGAATCTCACATTTGCAGACATCCTCTTTGGTCTGTAGACTGGACCTCAGGGCTAGGTTTCCCAACTGAGACAGTTTCTTTCCTGGGGAATTGTGAGCTCTTCCCTTTACAACACCTTCATGTGCCTGTTGTGGGTGTAATTCTCTCACTTGATTTTAGCCTCCTTTCCTGCACTTTATTGTCCTCCTTGGGCTTTAGAGTGATGAGGATACTTTCCTTAACTGAAGTAATTTTTCTCCAGGGTTATTACAGGCAGGTCCCTTCCTAGTTTTTAAATATGCTGTCTTTACAAGAGAGGCTCTCACCTGATAGTGAAGTCGACTGACCTCTTTGGTCTGAGGAGAGGTATGGCAGGTTCTTGTCAAAGTTTTCGCTGGTGGTTCAAGGGGAAGATCCTTGTCTCTAATCTTCTGGCTTGAACTGTGTTCCTGTGGCTGTTGAATGCTGAAGCCTCCAAGCTGAGGTGCACAGATGGAACAGCAGGATGATATCCTGGGTAAAAGTGATCTCTTGTCAGAAGCCTATATGTTTATGGATTCTGTTTAGCTGGAAGGCCAAGCCCAAGAGTCCATAAGGGGCATCAGATATCAGGGTTTCCCTGGATGTGAGGCAGGGGTTGGGGCAGACCTGAAGAGAGTAGTGGGAGTCTTGGAATTATCTCTTTATTGTCTTTTAATGCTTCATGACTAATTCAAGACTTTTCCCATATTGCCTTTCAGTATTACAGCTTGAGGCTTGAATTTAGTTTCATTTCTTCCAACTTAAGAAATGACAAGTGAGTACTTTCTTTATAGTTCTCCAACTCCAACTCTTTGCATATTCCATTATAATACTTTCCTTTATCTTCCTGTGTTTCCTTTTGAAATCTTCTTTTAGCTCATTACGTTCCGTCAGGCTATACTGATATTGCTCATTTGTTTATTAGAAATTTCAGCTTTCCTGGTTCCACAATCAAGATTTTTGGCACTAACAGTCAGAAAACCAAAAGACAAATTGCATTGGGAAAATCTGATGTCAGGAACCTATCCAGAGTACTAAAGAGCAATGATGTCAGTCTGGAAACTAAAGTCTACCTGATCCAGGCTACAGTTTTTGTAATTACTTGCTATGCATCAGAGAGTTGAACAACAAGTAAGAATGATAGAAGAAGAATCAATGTCAGGGAGACTGGCCCAGAATAAGGCAGAATTCAGAGTTATTGTCTCAGGCAACTCAATGGCACATAACAACAGACTAATTAGGGGTTTAACCTAATAGTTTGTTGTACTAAGGTAGAAAATGGGAAGGAAAACCTTTCATGATGCTAGAAGCTATACCACAGGCCTTTTAATATCATTAGGTCTCCATGAGGGCCAAATTTCAGTTCAACTTCAAGTTTAAGACAGATTAAGAAGAAAGGTGATTACATTACAAATGCTAAATTAGAGAATCACAAGCAGCTTAGCTGACACACATACACTTTATTATCAGGCCACGTCTTTCTGTTTTCATATCTTTGGAGCTTTAACAGAAAAGAAAATGCACATAAGTTTGTAGTAAAAATAAGACTGATGAAAACCAGTTTCATAAGGAATAAAAACCCATAGAAGTCAATTGATTTCAACTCATAACAACTCTATCGGACAGAACAAAACTACTTCATTAGGTTTCTAGGGTAATATGTTTATTTTGATGCAGATCACCATTATTTTTTCCCTTCTAGCAAACATCTGGTAGGTTGAAGATTAACTTTTCGCAACCACTGTGCCACCATATTCCATCCCACAGAGAGTGGCTAAGTTATAAATGAAAAATCTTGAGCAGTTTGTAAACCTGAGTTTCTAAACCTGACTGAGTAATTTGAATCACCTAGGAAGCTAAAATGCCTCTAAAAATCCACTGGAGTGTCAGCTACGAGTTGATTTTCAATAGCACAAAACAACAGCAGCACCTCTCTTCAGAGATGATACTTAGTCTTTGAGGGTGTGTAGATATTACAATATTTTAAAGCTCTCTGGTTGATCTTAATGGGCACCTTATAGTGAGAAACAAGTGC
Source organism: Elephantulus edwardii (assembly GCF_000299155.1). NCBI lineage: Eukaryota > Metazoa > Chordata > Mammalia > Macroscelidea > Macroscelididae > Elephantulus > Elephantulus edwardii. Next base: position 10,588,914 of record NW_006399860.1, on the reverse strand, counting down.
ACTAAACTCAAACTCCAGGAGCAAAAATCTCTATACACACAGACTTAGAGTTAATTCCAGTCTCTAGGAGAAATGTCATATTAAAGCTCTTTTCTGTTGTTTTTAACAGAAAATTCTCCAAGTCACACACAGAAACTAAAGTATATAATGTAAAAGAAATCTATAGGTAAACAGTTCCAAAGCTAATCAAGTGACTGACTATCAGAGACTTGTTCTGTCACTTTGCTGAGAATCTTTCACTAAGAGTAACTGAAAGAGCAAACATTGGGTTAGCAACCAATATTAGGACACACTGAGTAGAGCTACTTTCTGCTCTCAGATGCCATTAGCACTTCTTTGCAAATGCATTTGGGAAATTCTTTGTTAAACCAATGTGCATCTTTATTTCAGGACTTTTCAGTTTATAATATTTTGAAAAGTACCCTGCTTCTTCACAAGGGAAATAGAATATTCAGTGTTTTCTGATTTTATTTCAAAATAAAGACTTTAAAAATAAAAGCAGTCTCTTCTTTGAAAATATGATGTAAATATGTAAGTTTAGGAAACATAGATTTACATTATGGCTACAAATATCTGTACTCTTCCTTTCTCATATCTATCTCCTAGCATCTTTTTGAGAAGTAGAATATTCGATGTAAATATTTTAGGTTATCAAAAAGAAACTGTAAAATTTCTGATTATGTTAGTTATTTTCATATATAGTTAAGAGTTTTACAGGAACCAATTAAGTACATTCTATTTTGAAACAGTTCCAGAGAAAGATGGTGGAGCTAGTTATGTATTGTATCATGCTTCAAGTCATCTGTGATATTGTTTGAACATGGCATCCTAGCTAATAAATGAAATTATAAAAGACCCTTACATACGAAAAAATTCATAATATAAGACATTAATTCTCATACTATATCTCAAAGGCAACGTGGTTCTTTAAACCACTTCCTAACCTAGATGCCTCTGGAAACTCTACAAACGCTCTAAACTATAAATGTACAGAGATGATGTTAATTATAAAACAGAGTTCTGTACAGAAATTATGTTAGTTATAGAACAGAGTTCAAGTCTTTCGTGCAAAACTTACTCTCAGTTGTATTCAACTTGATTCAATTTGATTTCAACTTAACCACTGCTAAATGAAACTAGTGTTGTTGTATCTGGAGAAACACTCTTCCACTTTGTAGATCACTCTTTGTCCATGTGTAGAATTATGTAACCTGGGTTTTGCTATGATGCTGAAATTTGTACCATTGGGTGATCAAATATCAAAGTGGTTTTCCAAAGTGGACAGTGTTTGGTGGAGCTCCCAGTTATAAAACAAGTTTGGAAGCAGGAGTAGCATCCACTTCCTAAACCACATGCCTCTGGAAACTATGAACTTGGAGAAATGACGACAATTATGGAAAGACATTAGGTCTTTTGTTCATAGAGTCGCTATGAGTTGTGCTCAACTCAACAACAATCAAAAACAACAATTGTTGTTACATGCTGTCAAGTTGCCTATGACTCGTAGTGACCTCATGTACGGCACCTTTGAAGCTTGCCCCATTCTGAGCCATTCTCATTGATTCTGACACACCTACCTACATTGCCCTAGTTACTGTATCAGTCCATCTCATCCAAGGTCTTTCTCTCCTGTGTTGCCCCTCTAACTTTCCAAGCATGATGTCCTTCTCCAAGAATCAGTTTCTTCTGGCCATGTGCCCAAAATATATGAGACAGAGCTTCAAAATCCTGGCCTCCAAGGAGAACTTAATTTCACCCTCTCCAATACAGACCTATTTGTTTTCTTGGTGATCAATGGTATGTACAAGACTCTTCTCCAGCATCACAATTTGAAGTCATTGATTCTTCTTCCATCATCCTTAGTCATTGTCCAGCTCTCTGATATGTAACAAGTAATAGTGAAGACCATGTCCTGTCTTAAGTGCACTTTAGTCTCTAGACTGACACCATTGATTTTCCACAACCTGGAGAGGTCTCTAACAATAGATTTTCCCAGTGCAAATCCTCTTTTGATTTCCTGACTGCTGACTTAGTGCCTTTGGGCTTGCAATACAGATCCAGATCATGACAAAATTTTGGAACCAAAACCATGCTTAGAACATCTATATGCATTTCCAAGAAACCCAACAGATTTATTTTTTAAAACACCCTTATTTCATTTAATCATGTCTTTGGTTAAAAACTACATGTATTACAAATTGTTAAAGGGTACAAACCTATATTGAACTGACAATAGAGTATACAAATGTAACATTTTGAGCAAATGTCCAATAAAATAATTTAAAATATCTATGTGTGTTTGTTGTGTTAAGGATTCCCAAAGCAGATGCATATAAAAGATTATCAGAGACTAAAGGGGCATAGACAAAAGAAACCTAAAACCAGATAGAATTACTTTTATAAGCCCACTCATGAAGAAATATTATTGATTTTTTACTTTTATAGGAATCAAAATTCAAGTCAGAACTCTTTATATATTCATTTATATGTTTGCAGTTAATTTTAATTCTTCTTTTAAAAAGTATTGTTTTCTTAATGGTCTGTACTAAAGAATCCCTAAAGATATGTTCCTTAAAATATTTTATTATTATTATTGATCTTTTTTATTCTGATTTATTTACAGAGTTTGAATACATTGTTTTTCTCACGCCTCTACTTCTACCCTCCCCCTACCTTGGATCCTCAAACCAATCCTACAATAAATACAAATATTGTTTTATACAGTATTTATTAATTTTACAATAAATACAAATACTGTTTTATACAGTATTTGTCCTTGTGGGACTACGTTAGTTCACTCAGCATAATGCTCTCCAGTGCCTCCCAAGTTAGAAAGTAATTTATAAAATTATTGTTCTTGTGTGCTGAGTAGTATTCCACTGTACGAATGTACAACAACTTTCAAATTCATTTGTTTGTAGTTGGACATCTGTGCTGTTTCCATGTTCTTGTGATGGTGAATAATGTTGGTAAGTAAAGCAAGATAAGGGTTAGTTTTAGAAATCAATGAGTTGTATCATTTCTGTGAATCACTTGTTATTGTTGCTGTTTTTGTTGTTGTTGTTATGTACTGTCATGCTGCTTGCAACTCATTGTGACCTTATGTTTAACAGCTCTGAACTCTGCTATATCCTGAGCCAAACCTTATAATCTTTGACATACATACTCCCATTATCCCAGTCACTGAGTCAATCACTCTCAAGGGTCTTTCTCTCCTGCCCTGTCCCTCCACCCTCCCAAGCATGATGTCCTTCTCCAAAGACTGATCACTCCTTGCAACATTCCCAAAGTATGTCAGATGGAGCTTCAGAATTCTTTCCTTCAAAAAGTTTCACCCTCTCTAGGATGAGCCTGTTTGTTCTAGCAGTCCATGGCTTAGTCAATACTCTTCTCCAGCACCACAGCTCAAAGGCATTGATTTTTCTTCTGTCATCCCAAGTCATTGTTCAGCTTCCTGATGTACTTTAAGTAATTGTGAAGACCATGGCCTGGATCACGTGCACCTTGGTCTTCAGAATGTCATCATGGCTCTTCAGTATTCTGGAGAGTCCCCTGACAGTAGAGTTTCCCAATAAAATTATTCTTTTCATTTCCTTATTGTACTTGTTATATAGCTGTGAAGTAGGTAATCTCCTCTCATGATATTCCCAGCCTTAGAAACACATTAAACAACCAGCAGTTCTGACACAACAAGGAGTGTTGATGTTTATTATAACTATTTATCAAATTCAAAATATTGTTCTAAATTTTACTTACATAATCTTTTAGACCATAGTATTTTTATTATATGAATGTCATATGAAATAAAATATTAAAAAATCAAAATGTCTATAGAATAGCTGAACTTAACTGATTAGATTACCTTTTATTGGTTAATGTATACTGAAAAAACAGTTTTCAGTATATTAGTTAATGTATACTGAAAAAACAATCATTTTTGTTATGGATTATAGAAATACATTGAAAATTGTAGATATATTTATAATTGTTAATCTTAAAGGAATTCTTATGTTCTCGTCAATGCAAATCTTCCAGTGTTCTTAGTTTCATACTTTATATATTTCATGTTGCAATTACAAATGGTTTCATGAAGCTTTTTCTTCTCATTTTAAAACTTATTCCTTCAGTAAATGAAGATCCTTCATTTGGTGATAGCTTTACACCATCCATGACATTAAAGTCAACACTATTTTCAGGAGGCAGATCTTCTCAAGTTACATTTTTAGTGCATTCCAACCTAAAAGTTTCATCTTTTGGCATTATATTGAATGATACTTTTCCACTGTCCATAGAGATTTTAAAGGCCTTTATCTCAGAAGTGGATGGCCATCCCTGCCCCTTAGTCTGCCACCTGATGGTATGCATAGGAATCACATTGATTACATCTACAGAAAGTACCACTGGAGAAGCT
>NW_006399860.1:10580769-10582850 GCF_000299155.1 Elephantulus edwardii | reverse complement strand
AGGCCATGGTCTTTGCAATCACTTGTTATGCATCAGAGGGTTGGACAATGACTAGGGAGGATACTAGAAGAATTGATGACCTTGAGCTGTGGTGCTAGAGAACGGTATTGAAGGTACCATGGACTGCTAAGAAAACAAACAGATTCAACCTGGAGAGGGTTAAACTGGGCTGTTCCTTGGAAGAAAGGATTCTTAGGCTTCATCTGACATACTTTGGTCATGTTGTAAGGAGAGACTGGTCCTTGAAGAAGAACCTCATGCTTGGGAGGATGGAGTGCAGGTGCAGGAGGTGAAGGCCCTCTCAGAGATGGACTGATTCAGTTACTGGGGTAATTGGGATGGGTGTGATGGAGACAGTGTGATTGGCACAGGACAGAGCAGAGTTTAGGGCTTTTGTACATAGGATCATTATGAGTCGCATGCAACTCGACGGCACATAACAACAACAACAACTACTGAAACCTATCTACTATGGATACATTGCTAGTATCTGAAATGTGGGCATCACAACAACATACAAGCAACCACAGTATGACTTAACTGACAGATGGTTAACTCTGGAAGAGATGATCAATGAATCATATGCATATTAAAATTAAAACAAGGACACAAGAACCAAAAAAGGACCGTGAGTGTATCCCAAATGATTTTTAAAACCAACTTAATAATAGATTTGATTCAGTGATCTCTAATGACTCAAAATTAGATGAGTTGTGGGATGATATCAACAACATCATCGATGAAGAAACAGAAGATCATATCAAAAACAAGAAAGAAAAGAACAAAATGGATATCAGAATAAACACTGAAATTTGCCTTAGGGGGAAGAAAAGAAATGAAAATAAAAGACTTCCGAGGTAAAAAAAGAATAACATAATATTTTAAGGAGCAGTGCAATGACACTAAGTAAGGTTTTACAATGTAATGGCAACAGCGACAAAACCCCACTGGAGTTAGAAAATAAAAATTGAAGTATAAGCACGGTATTTATAATTTTGAAAGAACTGACTAACCAATTCAGCCTCAAGTTACAATATACAAGAATGGAAAAAACAAAACTCATCAACACTGACTCTTTTTAGGAAGTATGATGTCTTAAAAAACTAATAGCATGTGAAGAAATATCTTAAAGTGCACTGAAGACATTGTTTAAAATAAGTCCCCAGGAATTAATTGAAAAGCAATTGAGGTGTTTAAGGAAACAGAGGTAACCTTTTCATCAGTCTATGCCCATAAATATGGAAAAGCTGGCTCACAGAAAGGGAGACACATTGGATTCCATTACTAAAAAGGGTGATCAAACAGAATGTTTGAAATGATAAAGCAGTTTCATTAGTATCATTTGCAAGTACAGTACTGAGGAAGAACATTCAAATAACTGAAATAGTACATCCACAGAGAACTTGCAGAAATTCAAGAGAACTCCCAGATATTATTCTTGCAGAAGAGACCTTTGTATCAGGGAAATCATTGTTAACATTGGATGGATTTTGACTGAGCAGGGGATACCGGTAAGATGTTTACTTGTGTTTTATTGATTATGCAAAGACAATTGACTTTGTGAATCATAAGAAATCATTATTAAACTTGAGAATAATAGGAACCTTACATACTTATTTCTGCTCACACATAACCTATATACATACATAGACCAAGAAACAATTGTCTGAATAGACCATGGGAACATTGCAAAGTTTAAACTTAGAAAAAGTATGTCAGACTTATATTCTATCTCAAGTTACCTATTAAATTTTAAGCTAAACAAATCATTCTAGAAATTAGATATTACTAAAAAGAAGAATGTTGTATATAAGAATTGGAGGAAGACTCACTAATCAGTGCAATGCAGATAATACAGTCTAGCTTGCATTCATAAAATGCCCTCTGAGCAAATACCAACTTTTTATAAGATTTGCGTTCTCTAAGGTCAATGTTACTCCTCTTGTAAAAAAAATTAATTATGTATGCAGTGTCAATTATCACTTTGCATTACATGATAATGATGATCTGTGACTTTAAAATATAGGGAAAATTTAAATATATCATCATAGAATAAAAGTGGAAAGGGGCTAAATATATAT
>NW_006399860.1:10577328-10580052 GCF_000299155.1 Elephantulus edwardii | reverse complement strand
GTCCGGTGGTGAGAATTTTTCTCTTCTTGACATTGAGCCTCATAAGAATTAAATAATACATAGTTTACAAAGAAAAAGAAAATGAATGATGACAAATCTCTGCTTAATGAAAACAAGATTTTCTTTCTGGAGATGGAAATGTTTTAATGTAAGATAGATAGGAATGATAGATGCACAATAACATGAATATGTTAATTTCTCTGAATTGTATATTCTGAAATGCCTAATTTTATACTATATGAAAGCCTAAAAGCCCCCCTCATTCTTTAATAAATAATCGCATCTGGCCCCCACATGAAATATCTATTGAAGAGCCTTGTTCTAAACAACACTTTTCTGCTGCTTTCCTTAGGCTGTGAGCATCAGGGTCCAATAATAGGAATTGGGGTCCTAAGATAGTATGGTTTAAGGGTGAGCTTGGAAAAAGAATTAAAAGCACAAAACAAGCAAATAGAAAAGATAGCACAATAACTAACAGATGCCTTTTATTGCTTCAAAATATCAGCAAAGAGAGAGGTAATTATACTAAACATAAAGTAAGGTGTTAATATTAACAAAAGAGCATTAATAATGATTTTATATAGCTATAGCCTAATAGCATATGCCATAAATTTAATTCCAACGCCAAGCAAAGAAAAGAAAGGAAAGGATTCTCCCATAGAGAATGCCAAAAGCATAACCTTAATAGAAAAAACGCTAAAAATGTTCTTGCGTGGAGCCACTAGTTGACTCTAGCTGTTAAATTTTCAGCTGGCTATAAACACTTAAACACTACACCGCTAGGGCTCATTTCTGTACTGATGTCCACATTAGAATTCTGTTAGTCTAAATCAGAGGTCAAGAAAAATTTTCTTTAGAGAAGGTTATAGTAAATTGTTGTTGTTGTTGTTATGTGCCGTCGAGTCGTTTGTGACTCATAGCGACCCTGTGTACAACAGCCCTAAACCCTGCTCTATCCTGTGCCAATCTCATTGCCTCTGACACACCCATCCCGATTACCCCCGTCACTGAATCAATCCACCTCATAGAGGGTCTTCCCCTCCTGCGCTGTCCCTCCACTCTGCCCAGCATGATGTCCCTCTCCAAAGACCTGTCTCTCCTTGCAACATGTCCAAAGTATGTCAGGCGAAGACCCAGAATCCTTGCCTCCAAGGAGAGCCTGGTTTAAACCTCTCTAGGATGAATCTATTTGTTTCCTTGGCAGTCCATGGTACATTCAGTACTCTTCTATTTTAAAAATATTTTAAAACTTTACATCCATATAGTTTCTATCACAACTCTTCTTTTAAAGCATGAAAATAGCATGGACAATGCATAATGAAATGAGCACATCTGTATTCAAATAATCTATTATTTTTTTAAAAAAAATGGTTGTGATCAAACCTTTCAGCCAAACAATAGAAGAGTCTATAAGATGATCAATAGAAACACCAACAAGGTCATTTACTCTGGTCAGCAATTAACTAAGAAAGTTAAAAAGGAAAGCTCTAGAAGAAGTAAGAGATAGATGACAACTATTAGGAGTGGGAAACAGAGGAAGAAAGCCAGAAGAATAATGTTACAATGTGTAGAACATAATCAATGTTACAAAATATAATGAGTATGAATTTTTTGACTGGGAAATCAATTTATTCTATAAACACGCTTTCATATCACAAAAAAGGATAGAAAAAAATTCAATTTTAGGAAGTATTTTGCTGATGAATGAATTGTTAATGACAAACGAATATTTTTAAATTAATAAGATCAAAGCTGAAAAATTAAATTATAAATCTCTTAGCCAAAATATATACATTGAAATATACGTTGTTCATTACAATTAAAAAGAAAAAGACAATTTCAGAAAGTGAGAGAAATATAATTGTTCTTTCAGTAGCAGAAATTTTAAAAAGACTCCTAATCAGTCAAGTAATTAAATATTTGACGTTAAAGTTACTTCCAAATATTATTTCTGTCTATGGAGGAAATATATTAGATGGAGTGATAATGGCACAGGTTAGGGCATGTTCAGATTTGTTATTGATACGGTACCTATGAGTTGTGCTCAATTTGACTGTACCTATAGCTAGCAATATTATTTTTTTTCAAACTCAGTAGTTGTTGTTATTTCTGATCTAGGTAACCATGAAACTTAGCAGCCCTAAGAAAAATTAATCAGATCCGTGTGCTATCCTATACTGGCTTAAGTCCATTGTTACAGCCACTGTGTCAGTCCACTCCATTGAAGATCATCCTTTCCTTCAATGACCCTCAAATTTTCCTATCATGATGTCTCTTTCCAAAGACTGGCTTCTCCTGATATGTCCAAAGTATAAGACACAAAGTTTCACCATCATTGCTTCTAAGGAATGCCCTCTATGTTTGCACGTTCTCCTGGACATTTTTTTTTTATTCTTTTAGCAGTCGATAGATATTCAATACTCTTGACTAATATCACAGTTCAAATAAATAAGTTCTTCTTAGCCTTTCTTATTGATTCCCTAACTTTCACATGCATATAAAGCAACTGAGAATACCATGACTTAGGTACGGCTCACTTTTGATTTTAAATAAATATCCTTATTTTTTAACACTTTAAAGAAGTCCATTAAAAGTATATTTCTCAATGCAACATATCTTTTAAATTCTTGACCACTACCACCATGGTTGCTGATTATAGATCCACGTAAAATGAAATAATTGACAGCTTCAATTTTTTTTCCATCTATCATTAGGTTTTCTATT
>NW_006399860.1:10569380-10574598 GCF_000299155.1 Elephantulus edwardii | reverse complement strand
TTTCAGAAGTGGATGGCCAATCCTTCTTCCTAGTCTGTCTTAATGTGAATGTTCAGATTTAGAGAAGTATCAGACAGACCAGCATGTTAAAGGTATATCCCTTATTGAGGCAATAACTTTAGTGTCAGTGTTGTCCCTGCCTTTCTCACACGCGTCTTTACCCACTTATTTCCCTGCTCCACCATCCACCAGGATACCCATCCACTTCTACCCCCTCCCTTCACATCTATCTCCTTTTGACCAGCCCTCCATCTAATAAGATTCATTTGGAAGGTTGTATAGTCTTAAATATTCTTTAGTAAGTGCTTCACTTTCTACAAGCAAGGTTGTATCATCAGTATAATGCAGGTTGTTAATGATTTATCCTCTAATCCTGTTACTACATTTTTTTTACAGTTCAATTTCTTGAATTGGTAAGTGTAAAATATGAATTGATGTAAGAAATTGATACAACACTGATTCACATCATTCATGATTTTAAATCATTCAATGTTCCTTTGTTCTCTTCAGACACCTTTTTCTTGATGTATGTGTAGAATTCACACAAACACAATTAAGTGTTCAAAGATTCCCATTCCCAATGGTATCCATAATTCGTTAAGATCCACATAATCAAATGCCTTTGAATAATTAATAAAAGACAAGTAAAAATCTTTCTGGTATCCTCTGCTCAGCCAGGAGCTCCATCTAGCATTAGCAATGATATTCCTGCTTCTATTACCTCTTCTGAATTCAGCTGGAATTTCTGGCAGATCATATAGATATACTGCTCAAATTATTTTTGGATACACTTTAGCAAAATTTTATTGTAAGTGATACTAAATGATAAGTCTATATTATTTTCACACTCTGTTGATTCAAACTTTTAAAAAATGAGAATTAATCAAGTATTTTGGCTATGTGACTATGGTCCATAGTTATTTCATACTTTCTTTTTTCATTATACAATAATTTTTCACTGTATATTTAAATTTGTATATTGTCTGTTTGGCTGTTTGCTGGTCCATTTCTTCTTTAAGTATATCCAATCTGCTACTATACCTATCTACAGAATTCTATTAGTTGTTATGATTCTTATTTATTATATTTTGTATGTTTCAAGTCTCTCATGCAGTTATCTAAGCTTTTCATTAATTTCTTATATTAACTAAAAAGTTGAACATACTTGACCCTGAGTCTCAGTATTCCTTTTTATATTGAACATTTTTTAACGTACTTCCATTGAAAGCCTGACTTGATTACCAATAACCTTTCTCTTTGAGTTTGTGACTATAGTTTTATGCACTCATGTTCATATGGAGTACCGATGGACAACAACAATAGTGGTAAGAAGTTGTGCTACTGTATCAAAGGTATGAGGTTTAAATTCTCTAGCTGCTCTGTGGGAGAATGATAGACAATCTTCTCCTGAAACTTGCTGAAGGGTCAACTATAGGTCAGATACAACTAGATAGTACAAATAACAACCCTTGTGATTGACTGAAGTTGTATTCCTATCCTCAGTTTCTCTTTTTTACTTTTCACATATTAAGCTGCTAACTGAAAAGTCCAGGTTTCAAATCTATCAGCCACAATGTAGAGCAAAGCGAGGTCTTTTCTTCTATAATGATTTACAGCCTTGGAATCTCTGTGAAGTGCAACCAAAGAGAAAGTATGGAAACCTGATATCTTTTAATACTTATGTTTAGTAGTGCTGGTGGCTTAGTACTAAGCAGTTACAGTGCAACTCAAAAGGCTGTGGTTTGGAATCTACAGCTGCTCTGTGAGAAAAAAGAAGTGGATAATCTCCTCCCAAGTAATTTACTGGCTGTGAAAATCCACTAGGTGGTCAGTTGTGCGTTCATGTTGACCCATTGTTGTTTTTAGGTACTGTCGAGTCTAGGATGACCCATAAAAACCCTATGAACAACATATCTGAACCTTGTCTTATTCAGTGCCATCTTCAGACTTCCTGACATATTAAAGTCCACCGTGGCAGTCATTGGGTCAGTCCACCTGTTTGAGGATCTTCCTCTCTGCCCACCCTCTACATTTCCAGGTGTCACATCGCTCTTCCAGGAATAGCCCCTCCTACTTGCCTGAAGTAGCTGAAGCAAGGCCTTGTTGTCTTTACCTCTAAAGAGCACTTTGGCTGCCCCCTTTCCAAGACACATTTGTTTGTTCTTTTGGCAGTCGATGGATGTTCAGTGATTTCTTCAAAACTATAGCTATAAGGCATCAATTCTTCTGTTATCCTTATCCATTTTCCAGCTCTCAGGTGCATAGGAAGTGATCTAAAAAATCATGGCCTGAATCAGATCAACTTTAGACCTCAAAATCATATTATTACACCTCAATAATTTGGAGAGGTCCCTAACTGCAGACCTCTCCAGCAAAATACATCTCCTGATTTTGTGAGTGCTGGTAACATTGGTGTTAATTGTGGATCCAAGTAAGATGGAGTTATTTCAGCCTTTTCTCTATCATGATGCTGCCTATAGGTCCAATGATAAGAATCTTTGTTTTCTTGATGTTGGAATGCAATTCATCCTGAAGGTTGCATTCCTTGATCATGTGCAACAAGTGCTCCAAGTCCTCCTCACTTTCAGCAAGGTATGTCATTTGCGTAATGCAGGTTACTGATGAGTCTCCCTCTGATCATGATGCCACATTTATCTTCATGGGGTCAGATTCTCAAGTAATTTGGTAAGCATACAGATTTAATAAGTATGGAGAAAGAATACCCCTGATACTTTCCTTTCCTATATTCAAGCGTTGTATTATTCCCTTGCTCTGTTCATACTACATCATTTTTGTGTAGGTATAAGTTTTGTTAATTAAGTTCTCTAGGATTCTCATTCTTCTTAATGTTAGCCATACCTTGTTATGATACACACAATCAAATGTCTTTGCATAGTCAATATAGCATAACTAGATATTCTGCTGATATGTTTTACTTTCAACCAGGATATATCTGCCATTGGCAATGATATCCATGTTGCCATAGCCTCTTCTAAATCCTGCTTGAACTTCTAGAAGTTCCCTATCTATGCATTGTTCTAGTAATTTTTGAACAATCTTCAGCAGATCATCCTAAAGGGATGTCAGAAGAGACACTAAAAATTGCACTAGAATATTGAGAAGTCAAAACAAGGGAAAGCATGCCAAAGTATAAGAGCTGAACATAAGATTTTAAATGGCAACTTGAGAAGACAAAGCAAAATAGTTTAATGTGCAGATCTAGAACTGGAGCATAAAGGGGAAAGATTTATCTCTGCATTTCTCAAGCTGAGAGAACTGAAAAACAAATTTAAACCCTGAGTAGAAATATTGAAAGGTGTTAAGAACAATATATTGAATTAACCAGAAAATACCAAAAGAAGATGGAGGGAATACACAGAATCACTGTACTAGAAAGAATTGACTGACATTCAAATATTTCAGGAAGTACCATATGAACAAAAGCCAATGGTGGTGAAGGAGGAAGTGGAAGCTGCACTGAAGGCACTGGCAAAAAATAAGGCCTCAGGAATCAATGAGATACCAATTGACTTGTTTCAATTAACAGATGCAGCCCTGCATGTGCTCAGAAATATTCTTCAGGAATTTGGAGGACAGCTATCTGGCCAATAGATTGCTAGATGTCCATATATGTTCCCATTCCCAAGAAGGTCCAATAGAATGTAGAAACCATTGAACAGTATCATTAATATCACAGGCAAGCAAAATATTGACTTGTGGTACATAAAATTGCAAAACTGGTATATTTAAGTAAATACCCTATAGCCGTTTAAGGTGGTGTTTTTGAACGGCCTTACATAATAAGTGCTCCTCTTTGTAACTAAATAGGTGAGACAAAAAGAGACTAATTCCCAGATTAACGAGCACTAATTTCTCACAATAAACTACAAGTAAAATTAATACATCTTTTTATAACTCTTTAAAAGGAAGAAACTTTTTTCCTTTTTCTCCTCTTCATAAGACTAGAAGAAATAATTGAATGACATCCTTTTATTTCAATGTTGTTTACACAGTTGCTCTGTAATTTAGAGAACTTGTTACTTGGAGTTTTTTCTTGCCTTGTCTAGTAATTTGCAAGTGGGAATCACTCCCCTTTAAAAAATCATGCCGGCTGTCTCTGGTCTTTGACAAAGATAAATCTACTTGCCTGGAATTTCACAAGACCTGGATACCAGGACAGAGGAGATACTGTGGGAATTTTCACTCCTGGTTTGAGAGAGCAGTATATAAGCCTCTAAAAAGAAAATCTAAGTAGATTTAGGAAGCTTATTTTCTCTGTCTTTAATTTGTAAAACTAATATAAAATATCAATAATGTTTTTGCCTTTTCTGCTTTAACCCTTGCCATTAAGATTGAGTTTATTTGGCAGCAGGACTTTGTTTCTCTGCTAACTGGGTTTCTATGAATTAGACCTGACTAAATTATTTTGGCTTTTTGCTAATTCTTGACTTTAGAATTGATGAAACACTCAAGGTGACAAGTCAACATAAATTATTTTCTTGTGTTCCAATTCTGAAAACATCAACCTTGTTAGTGTTCTGACATGCTTTCAAGTAATGAAATTTTTTATTTGGTTTATTTTTTTTCTAGACGTTCACCATGAGACTGTACTTATATTAAAATTATCAATGATTGTTAAAAACAGAAATCCTCTTATCAGGCTTTTAATTGTTGAATATCAGTGAGAAGACAAAAACAGAAAGTCGAATTGTTGGTATTTCTAACAAATTTGAATTTGAAAGTGAAAAGTTTTGGATAACAATGGGATGCAATTAAAAATATCCTGTCAATAGAAATATACAAAAGTTTACCATTTACTTATGAATTTAAATTGATAACTATTTATAATAAAATGTGTATATTTTCATAAGACTAGAGGCTTAGACACTAAAATAGAAGACTTACATATAAGCTCTAGGGAATTCTAAATTTGAAGTTTAGTAGATAATGACCACCGATGGAATACTGATTAAGTAACCATTCCCATTAGCTCAAAGGCACCAAATCTCTGCATAAAAAGATGTGACAAGCTGCTTCCACAAAAAGTCCAACCTTGGCAAATCAACATGGGAGTACTACTGTTTTATCCAAATCAAAATAAACTCAAAAGAACCTATTGCCTGGATGAAAATGACCTTGTAGTATTTCCAAGGCTGTTAATCCTTACCAAAGCAGACTTTATGTCTTTTTACAGACCAGCTGGTGTGTTTGGGATATA
>NW_006399860.1:10562109-10569124 GCF_000299155.1 Elephantulus edwardii | reverse complement strand
TGAACTATATATATGAACTCTGTCTATGAACGCTCTATATATATGAACTCTCTCTCTCTCTGAAATATATATATATATAAACAGCTTACCACTGGGCTGAAGAGATTAAGATTGTTAACAGCTTCACTTTGCTTGACTGTACAGTCAACACTCTTGGTACCAGCAGCCAGAAAATAAGAAGAAAATATGCATTAGGGAAGTCTACTGTCAGCGACTTCCTCAGAGTACTGCAGAGCAATGACGTCAGGCTGGAGTCTAAGCTGTGCCTGATCCAGGCCATAGTCTTTGCAATTGTGTTCTATGTGTCAGAGAGCTGGACAATGACTAGGGATGATAGAAAGAGAATTGATGCCTCAGAGCTGTCAAGGTGGAGAAGAGTGTTTAATATACTATGGACTGCTAGAAGTAAAACATGTTTTTCCTAAAGAGGGTGAAACTAGGCTGCTCCTTGGAGGCAAGGATTCTGATATATTTTGGGCGTGTTGCAAGGAGGGACCAGTTCTTGGAAAGGGACAACATATTTGGTAGAGTGGAGGAACAGCACAAGAAAGGAATACCCTCAATGAGATGTATCAGTTCAGTGATTGGGGTAATGGAAATAGGTGTGACAGAGATGGTAAGGCTGGTGCAGGGTAGAGTGAAGTTTAGGGCTCTTGTACATAGGGTTGCGATGAGTCACAAGTGACTCGATGGAATTTAACAACAATAATATATATATTCATATATATATGTTAATACATATTCCTATACATAAATGTTCATACATACACATACATATTCATACATATATATGCATACTTATATATAGATATAAATATGGACATATAAAAGAGAGTTTTACTTCAAGAAAATGGCTCCTGCAATTATAAGAGCAGACCAGTCATGAAATCATAGGCAGCAGATGGCCGGCTCATAAGGTTGTGGAACTTGCAAATCCAAAATGTGTAGGTTAAGTGGTAGAGTAGAAGTTTTCCATATTTTAATAACAGCACCACAGCCACTACCATGGAAACTTCCCTTCAAATGATTGGCTGTTTATATTAAGTAGTAAAATGAAGAACGCTATGTAGTGTGTTTGGAAGGAGGAGTGGCATCCACTTGTGTAATAGCTTGCCTCCGGAAACCCTATGAACCTGGAGAGAGGATGAAAGGCACCCAAGCGTCGAGGACTCTCTTTCATAGGGTCGCTATGAGTCACCTGAGACTCGATGGCACTTAACAACAAACAACAACATGTAGTGTGTGCCTAATAACAGAGGATCATTGTTTAGCCAGGATGGAACATGAATTAACATGGACATTGCAGGTCCAAATCAACTTGCTCGTTGTTAATATGCGAAAGAATAAAGAAGATGCAAAAAAATATTAATGAACAAGCAAATAAATTTGAGTCAGTAATATGCATAAAACTAAATATAAAGTATTTTAAAAGTCAGTAAAAAACTACAAAAAATAAACAGGCACTTGGGTAAAATGAATGTAGAAATGTGTAATTTATGCAGAGACTTCTTCAAGAATGTTTAACATTGCAATTGCAGGATAGATAACAAATGTTGTTATGTTCCATGGAGTCAACTACAACTTATAGTGGCCCTATGCACAGTAGATATAAACCGTGCCTTATCCTAAACCAATCTCACTGTCTCTGACACACTTATCCCAGCTAAGCATAAGAAGTTAATAGTAGAATTCTATTTTTTCCAGAAATTTTGTGAATTAGAAAATGTTTTAAATCTACTATAAACCATCAATTACTATTTGTACATTGTATATAAAAAATAATATAAATGTGCAACTGATTTATAAGTAACATAAGGAAAAAAATCCCTAGAGGCTAGAAACAAAGGGGACTGGAAGTAGCTCCATGAGTTGAAACAAAACTCTTAACACTTATCTCTTTCATAAAAGACTTGCATTTTTAACACTGAAAAGTAATATTATAATGTATTATAAATAATATATGATATAATTTCACAAAATTAATGGTAAAAATAAACAGATATAAGTCTATATGGAAGAATTAAAACATAAATAAAAACAAAACATTTACAAAATGTATACTTTTAAGCAGAAAGCCCAACTTCAATATAAGAAGTGACAAATAACTAAACAGAACATCTTCAAAGCAGTTCTATCAAGAAAATAAATAATTCAAAGCTAAACTAATGACTGAACTACAAAAGGCACACAAATAGCTGAGAACTATTCTTTGAAAATCCTCTTAGAAAATCTTTTCTCTCAAGCTTGTCCAAGTAAAGATATAAGACAAAAATACTAGTATTGTGAAATAAAAGCTTGATAGCAGGAAAATGACGAATGTTTAACCAATGAAGTTGGCTCAAGAATAATTAAGTTGACATATTTGGTAATTTATATTAAAGTTGTAGTGTCGAGTAATGATTTTAAGCAATCAGGAGATCTGAATAAACATTAGATCATAGATGAATCCAGTTAGAGGAAGGCTATAACAACAACAACAACAACAACAACAGCAAAAATAAATGAAATGAGAGGGGGAAAATGCAATAATGATAACAATGATCAATATGAGAATTGATAAGGCTCCTGTCATATACTTGCTATGTTTTTAAATTGTTTCATTATTACTGTTATTGTTTCAGATCATTATTCTAAAGCTATATCAAGTCAAATAGATACTTACTTTATTATGACCTTGACTCTAAAAACCACTTGTGAGAATGAAAATATGTAAATTATATTTGTTTCTCATTGTTAGAAGATATATTAATACCCTAAAACTGCCAAACAAACAAAAGCTAGCAAAGTGTTGGCTAAAAAAATATGCATGCATATATGTATATATGTATGTTGTTATGTGCCATCAAGATGCCTGCAACTCATAGCAACCCAGTGCACAATAGCTTTGGAACCTGGCCTATCCTGGCCTGTCTCAGTGACTCTCACACACTAATCCCCATTACCCCAGTTACTGTGTTAATCCATCTGGTATCTTCCTCTTCTGCACATGACCTGAATCAAGTGAACCTTAGTCCTCAAACTTACATCATTGCCCCTCAGTAATTTTTGGGGGGGCTCTGACTGCAGACTTTCCCAATAAAATATATCTTCTCATCTCCTGACTCTACTGGTACCAAGGAGATTAATTGCAGGTTCAATTATATATGTTGTTGTTGTCGTTGTTGTGTGCAGTGGAGTTGCCTGTGATTCATAGTGACCTTATGTACAACAGCTCTGAAATCTGCCCTATCCTGAGCCAGTCTCATTGATTTTGACACACCAACCCCCATTACGCCAGTTACTGTATTAATTCATCTCACACTCCACCCTTCCGAGCACAACGTCCTTCTCCATACACAAATTAAATTCTCACTGCTCAAAGGAGAAAATCTGGTAAATATTATGGAGTAAAATCTAGCTGTTTATTAAAGGAGATCTTATAGTCACTTACATCATATAAGAAGACAAAACACAAAAGATTTAATATTTTAAATAAATATGATTGTATTTCAAAACCTATACTAAATAGTAAATTATTAATTAGTTAATAAAGGCTAAAATAGGTTAACTATTTTTACAAATATTAAAAAAACGTACACTAAGTATTCAACCAAATATAAAACAAATACATTTTTTCCTTACAGTTTTTGTGTAAACAGATTTATTAAAATTTATATATCATATCTTTTTACAAATTTAAAGTGTGTAATTCAATGGTTTTTATTATATTCACAAATATGTGCAAAAGTAATCAAAATTAATTTTAGAACATTTATATCTCTTTAAAATGCAATTTCATCCATTGCAAGTAACTGCCTTTAAAAACCCTCCTAAAGGGTCAGCTACATTCTGACTCAATGGTATGCAACAACAACAATAATAACAATCATTTGTATCTAAACTATCTTTTAAAGGGGCTATGACACTAGGGAAATCATAGCTAATTTCAGATGGATGTTTACTGAAAGTAAAGACTACTAGAGAAATATATATATATATATATTTCATTGATGATGCAAGGGCATTTGAATGAGTGGATCAACACAAATTATGGCTAATTTAAGAAGAATGAGAATCCCAGAATACTTGACTGTCCTCATGCAAAACCCATACTTGGAACAGAAAGCAGTCATCAGAACAGAGCAAGGATACACCACATAGTTTAAAATCAGGAAAGGAATGCGTCAGAGATGTCTCCAAACCTTCTCAATCTGTATAAGAGATCCGTCAGGAGGCTGGACTTTTATGGGGAGAAATGTGACATCAATATTGGAGGAAGACGCATCAACAACCTGCGTTATGAAGATGACATGATCTTGCTTGATGAAACTGAAGCAAATCAGAAGCATTTGCTGCAGGTTGAGGATTGCAGTTTCTAGTAGAGATAGATTGAAGCTCAACATGAAGAAAATAAAGATTCTCATCTCTAGGCCAATTAGCAGTATCATGTTAGACGGAGAAGAGATAAAAATTGTTAACTGATATTGTGAATGATAATTTGTGACTGGAACTCACAAGTTGGAACAGTGAAGAAGAAATAGTAGTTGGAAAATATGGGCTTGACGGTAGATATGAGATATAAATAGAAAGGTCAAAATTTGTATTTTCAATTATTTATTCATTGCAAACACCTTTAAAAAAATGATGACTTCATACATGGACCTGAGGTGATGGGCTACATCAAATTGACTACATCAACAATCTGGGTTATGCAGATGACACAACCTTGCTTACGGAAACTGAGAATGACCTGAAGCTCTTATTACAGAAGGTCAAGAACTACAGCCTTTATTATGGATTGAAGCTCAACAGCAAAAAAACAGAGATTCTCACCACTAGGACAATTGGTAGTATCATGAGAGATGGTGAAGAGATTGAGCTTGTTAACAGCTTTAGTTTGCATGGCTCTACAATCAACATTTGATTAAAAGACAAATTGCATCGGGAAAGTCTGCTGTCAGAGACCTCTCCAAAGTACTGAAGTATAACAATGTAAGTCTGGAGATTAACATACCCCTGATATACACCATGGTCTTTGCAATTACTTGCTATGCATCAGAAAGCTGTACAATGACTAGGGAGGATAGAAGTAGAATTGATGACTTTGAGTTGTGGTGCTGGATAAGAATATTGAATTTAATATGGACTGCTAGGAGAACAAACAGATTGGTCATAGAGAGGGTGAAACCAGGCAGCTCCTTGGAGGCAAGGATTCTGAAGCTTCGTCTGACATACTTTGGACATGTTGCAAGGTGGTATCAGTCCTTGGAGAGGGATGTCGTGCTTTGGAGGGTGGAGTGTCCTCAATGAAATGGATTGATTCAGTGACTAGGGTATTAGGGGTGGGTGTATCAGAGACAGTAAGATTGGTACAGGATAGAAAAGGGTGTGGCTGTTGTACATAGGGTTGCTATCAGTTGAAGGTAACTTGACAGTACATAGCAACAACCATACGAACAGGAGCCAGTGTTAATGAAAGACGAAGTAGAAGACACATTGAAGGCATTGGAAAAAGACAGGGCACCAAGAACTGATTGGATACTTATTCACTTGTTTAAAATAGAAGGTCCAGCACTGGATGTGGTGCTCACCAGCCTATGCCAGGACATTTGGAGGACAGCTGCCTGGCCAATGGATTGGAAGATGTCCATGTTTGTTCCCATTCCCAAGAAACAACTAGGGCAGTACATTGATACGGAAAGCCAGAGTTCAAGCAGAATTTAGAAGGGGCCATGGCAATATGGTTATCATTGGTGATGTTAGATGGATCCTGAGTGAAAGTAAAGAATACCAGAAGAATGTCTGTTTATGCTTTATGGACTATGCAAAGCATTTGACTTTATGATCATAGCAAGTTATGGCTAACCTTGAGAATAATTGAGAATCCCAGAGCACTTAATTGTGCTCATGTGAAATCTATCCTGCTCTTGTGTGAGCAGAGCAAGGGTACAATGCATAGTTTAAATATGGGAAGAGAATATGTCAGGGTTGTATTATCTCTCCATATCTATTCAATCTGTATGCTGAGCAAATTACTTGAGAAGCTAAACTCTTTGAAATGAAAGAGAAATGAGGCATCAGGATGGGAGGGAAATACTTCAACTACCTGCATTACGCAGATGACACAATTTTACTTACTGAAAGTGAGGACGATTTGAATTACTTGTTGCAAAAGATCAAAGAATATAACCTTCAAAATGGATTGCACCTCAATATCAGGAGAACAAAATTTCTTAGCTCTGGAATGATAGGCAACATCATTATAGATGGTGAAAACATTCAAACTTTCAACAACTTCATCTTACTTGAATTCACAATTAACACCCCTGGTACCAACTATCAAGAAATCCTGAGATGTATTGCATTGGGAAAGTCTGCAGTTAGGGACCTCTCCAAATTATTGAGGAGTAATGATGTCAGTTTGAGGACTATATTGTGTCTGATTCGGGCCATGATCTTTCTGATTACTTGCTATGCATCTGAAAGCTGGACAATAAATAGGGATAACAGAAGAATTGATGCCCTTTAGCTGTGGTGTTGGAGAAGAGTACTGAACATCTGGACTGCCAAAAGAACAAATAAATATGTCTTGGGAAAAGTACAGCCAGAGCACTCATTGGAGGTAAGGATAATGAGGCTTCTCTTCACACACTTCAAGCATCTAACTAGGAGGACATATTCCTTGGAAAGGGGCATGATGCTGAGAAAGGTAGAGGGTCAGCAAAGGAGAGAAAGACTCTCAACCTGGTGGATTGACACAACGACTATAGCAAAGAGCTCTAGTGTATCAGGAGGTGTTAGGATCGCAAAGGATAGTATAGGGTTCAGATCTTGTACATAAGGTTGTAATAGATATACTCAACTCCATGGCACTAACAACAATGGGAGAGCTGGGAATCGACTAACGATGACATAAAAAGAATAAATCAATTGTGACGCTGGAGAAGAGTTTTGAACATTCCATAGACTGCCAAGAGAATAGGTTTGTTCTGGAGAGGGTGAAGCCAAATTGTTCTTGGAGGCAAGGATTTTGAAA
>NW_006399860.1:10559287-10560609 GCF_000299155.1 Elephantulus edwardii | reverse complement strand
TACTGTTGTTGTTGTTAATTGCCGTAGAGTTATAACAACTCCTAGTAAGCCTATGAACGAAAGACCTAAACACTGTTCATAGAATTTCCAGAGGCAAGCCATTTTGGAAGTGGATGCCACTCCTGCTTCAAAGCTTGTTTTGATCATAAGCTCCACCAAACACTGTACACCATGGGTAACCATTATCAAATTTGACACATCAGTGTCAGTGTTCAGCGTCACAGCAACCACAAGTTACCTCTGTATAGGAACACACAAACCAGTTTTATACCACTTAGAAGAATATTTAACAAAAAGCAATTTAAACCATTCCTGAGGATGACCGCAGATTAAAATCACCTACTGTGGCCTTGGTAGCATAACTTTCTGTCTACTAGGCCATTGTAGCTCTCTCTACATCAAATAAACATGTACTTTTTAAAAATAAGGTGAAAAAGAATTGATAATACTGAAATATTTTAGGAAATAGCATATGAGTAAAAATCGATGGTGATGGAGGAAAGAGTTCAAGCAGGACTGAGGGCCTTAGCAAACACTTAGGTCTCAGGAATTGATGGAATATCAATGGACATGTTTCAACTAACAGATGGAGCATTAGAAGTGCTTACCAGTATATGCCAGGAAATTTGGAAAACAGCTCCCTGGCTAATGTACTGGAAGAGATCCAATTTTATTTCCATTCCCAAGAAAGGTGTTCCAACAGACTACGAAACATTTTGGGAAAGGGTATTAATATTGCGTGCATGTAAAATATTGCTGAAGATCACCCCAAACCAGCTATGCAAGTCAATTTACAGAAAACTAGCAGAGGTTCAAATTGGATTTATAAGAGGGTGTTGCATCAGAGATATTAATGCTAATGTCAGATGGATCCTGGCTGAAAGTAGAGAATATCTGATGTCTAATCTTGTATTATTAACTATGTAAAGGATTGACTCTATAGAGCATAATAAATTATGATTAACTTTGAGAAGAAAGGGAATTCAAGAACAATTAATTATGTTTATTCAAAACATAGACCAAGAAGTTGTTGTCTAAAAAGAGCAGGGGAACACTACATGGCCTAAATATCAATGAAGGTCTGTGTCAGGGATATATCCTTTCTCCATATGTATTCAATCTGTATGTTAAGCAAAACATTTCAGAAGCTAGACTTATAAAGAATAATGTGGCATCAGGATTGATGGAAGATTCATCAGTAGCTTGCATTGTGCAGATGAAATCAAGGAGGACTTGAGGAGACTTCTGTAGAAGAGTGAGGATTACAGCCTTTAATATCATTTAATCTCGATATCAAGAAAACAAAAATCTTCACCACTTAA
>NW_006399860.1:10555889-10556769 GCF_000299155.1 Elephantulus edwardii | reverse complement strand
TTTTAAATTACAATTTTAATTTATGTACTTAAAGGTCTACTTAAAGGTAATTTTCAGAATGGTAATGGGTAAGTGGAAGTATATTTAATCATAAAATCAGAGTATTTTGTTTTGTTTTACTGCTAGTTAAAGGACATTGTCTGTGTAACTGACTTCCCCCCCCCATTCTTAAAGTTAGATTTTCTAGGAAATGACACCTAATTCTTTTTCTTTCTTCCCTTTGCTTACTTTATTTCCTTCCTTCTTTCTTTCCCATTATGTGTAAATTCTCTCTCTTTTTTTTTTTACTACAAAGTATAGCTATTTTAAAAAAGTAATAGCCTCTTCCTGCGGGTAATTTGAGGTAAAAAAAGAAGATTGATTGATATGGCAAACAGATGCACATTTAAATAATAAGAGAACGTTTAGTTTAGAAATTAAGATAATCTCTTTGTCATTTGTGATTAAACGTTCTCAATTTCCTATCAATTTTTTTAGGATTGGATCTGAGGTCTGTAAATGGGTTGTATTCATTCCATTAAAAAATTACTTTACTGGAAATGTTTATATATGTCAGGGAAAAGAAAAATTGGGAGATTTATATGACAAATCTTTTATGAAAAGATGTAGTGTGTGTATATGAACTTTATAAGTAAACCAGTATAAAATTGAAAAAAGAAAACAGAAAAAAGTTAAAATAAGAATAATTTACTGATTAATTAGAATTAATAAAGTAAGCAATATATCTTGTTATTATTATGTGGTGTCGAGTCACCTGTGGCTCAAAGTGAAACTATGTGTAACAGCTCTGAACCCTGCTCTATCTTGACCCAATTTCATTGTCTCTGACATACCTATCACTGAAACCCCAGTCACTGAGTCAGTTCATATCATGTAGGGT
>NW_006399860.1:10552312-10552889 GCF_000299155.1 Elephantulus edwardii | reverse complement strand
ATGTCCAACCACAATGGAATTTATTGAGAAATTATGGTACATACACATAATGGAATACACCACCCGGGAGCACTGAATTTGTAAATAAATTATTACCTAACTTGGGAGGGACTGGGGAGCGTTATGGTGAATGAACTAATTCAGTCCCATAAGGATAAATACTGTATAAAACCAATATTGTAGAATGAGTATGAGGATCCGGTTGGGGAGAGGAGGGTGGAAGCAAAAGAGTGAGGGGGAGTGGAAATTAATCAGGGGGTCACAAAATTTAATAGAGGGAGTGAGAAAAATGAGAAGGAACTGGTGAAAACAATGTATTAAAATTTTATAAATATAATAATAATAATAATAAAAGAAACACTGAGTTCATCCCCTTTGATTATCCAACTCCAGATCTTTGTACATTTAATTATAACACTTTTCTTTGTCTTCCCCTGCTGCCCTGTGAAATCTGTTCAGCTCCTTAACATCTTGATTTTCTTCCCTTTGCTTTGGCTTCTTGGTGCTCTTGTGTAATATTCAGAGTATCTTCTGACATTTATTTTGGTGTTTTCTTCTTCCTCCATTTTTGTGATAG
>NW_006399860.1:10535904-10550177 GCF_000299155.1 Elephantulus edwardii | reverse complement strand
CTGAGCAGAGTGGAGGGACAACGCAGCAGAGGAAGACCCTCTATGAGGTGGATTGATTCAGTGACTGGGGTAATCGGGATGGGTGTGTCAGAGACAATGAGATTGGCACGGGATAGAGCACGGTTTAGGGCTGTTGTACATAGGGTCGCTATGAGTCGCAAACGACTCGATGGCACATAACAACAACAACAACAATGTAGGCCATCAGGTGAAGTCTAGTTGCTGTTTGTGTTTCTTGTAAATGGTATTTGCATTGAATAAATAATTCATTGTACAAAATCCCATTATTCTGTCTCTAGCCTCATTTCTGTCCCCAAATCCATGTTTCCTGGCTACTGTTGCTTCTTCTGTATCCCAACTTTGCATCCCTGTCACTCATTGTTAGTGAATCTTTGTTACATGTTCCATCAATTTCCAATTGCAACACTTGGCAGAAGTCATTTATTTCTTTTTCTTTCTTCCGGCTATTGGTGAAAAAACTTGAATGATAGTAGTGTAAAGAGGTTGTCCTTGTATGTATATGGATTTTATCCTGTCATTCACAACATTGTATTATATTATGGATCTAGAAATGGTCTTTTTAACTATGAATGGGACTCTTTTTTTTTCCTGACCTTTTTATTTCCAGGATACTATATCCTATTACTGTCTGTTCAATAATGCCCCGTGCCAATACATTTTATTTAACCAATGCTTAGTTTGTCAATATTTGTGTATTTCATTTCTTCCTTAAAATTACTAATTTCCCTTCATTCATAATTCTCACATACCACATTCCAATCATTAGCATCTGTTTGTAAACTCTTCCTCCTCCTTTGTGATTCCCAATATGAAGGCTCAGCCTCTGGTGTCATATCTGCTAATTTAATCTAAGTTGTGGTCTATTGTACATACGTTTTTTAAGGCCTGTTATTTTGGGAGTGGATAGCCCTGATACACGTTTTAATTTGAATGCTCAGCTTGCCAGACAAGCATTTTGTCAAAAAATGCTGATGAAAGTGCACAGGTAACAGAGCGGGTGTTTGTCCTGGGGACCTACCCCAAGTATCATTTATTATTTCTCTGTTTTGATTGACATGAATATAGGAAATCTAAAGAATACGAGATAAAGAATGGCTTAATACTGCGGACTTATCATTCGCCTTATTGCATAGAATGTATGATTGCTCTACTTTTAAATAAAACTCTATTCTACTTGTTTTGATTCTATATTTTTCAATGTTCTGCTGTACCTCAAAAAGGCATCTTTTCAAATTGTTTAAATATGAATTTTATTTTGGAGAAAACTCAAAACACACATAGGACAAAAATCTAAGTAGAGAAGATCTGATAAATTTTTCCTAAAATGTCTGTTTTTTCCCTACATTAGATTATTGAGATAGCTTTCAAACACAATGACCAATTTCCTGAAGTATAATCCTGTTGTGTACTGATTTATGTACTCTTAGAGTGGAAGAGGAAAGTAAAATCTATCCAATCACGTACTAGCTGAAGCAGAAAAGTGGCCTTGTTTTAGAAGGTACCCAATGTCAGAATTGAGTTAATTTATACTTACTGATCCATTGGTCTTTTAAATTTCCAGAAAGTAATAGAAATTAATGTATAAGGCAGTCCACATTTGTCTCTTCTTTGCCAAATTTTTTCATATGTATTCAGTGCTTAACCCTTTCATAACCTGTGGAGCATATATTACCCACCAGTTTTTACAGGCTCTTGATTTCTTGAGAAAGTGTCACCCAATTATATACATTGAACTGCTAATGGAGACCTGTTTTACTGCATGGATTTAGAGAACTCATTTCTCTAGTCCTATTTGGAGCTCTGGTGGCCTAGTGAAAAGAAGCTGCACTGCAATCCCAAAGGCATTCAAGGCCTCTAACTGCTCCAATAAAAACGAGGGACAATCTCTTTTCAAATGTTATTAACTGCCTGTGAAAACTCAGTGGAGAGTCAGTTACGGGTCGGTTCCGACTCCATGATATACAATTAGAACAACATTTGATACAGTAACTGGGGCAATGGGGTAGCTGTGGAGTGGTGTAGATTCTGTTTAAACTGGCTCAGAACAGGATAGGCTTCAGACCTCTTGTACATAAGGTAACTTTAAGTGATAGGCAACTTGACAGCACATAACAACAACAACAACAATAACATCATAAGTGTCACTTGGACAGACCTATCTCACAAAACTCAAGTTGCCTCAAAAATAAATAAAAAAAAATTCCTTGATTTTAACATGGTTCCTGAAAACACTCCTTATTTGTTTCCATTAATAAAACACATGGTAACAGCAAAAATTAATTCTGTTGACAGAAAGTACTTTTTGAGTATAATATATTAAATAATATACATAAATTTCAGTTAGAAAAGCAGATTCGAAATCAACAGACAGCTTATTAAATTAAATATCATCAAGAAGTAGTGAAAAATGTTTAGTTTTATTTTTGCAGACTCTCAATCTCCATTTTTAGTTTCATATGATTAGCTTATGATTCTTATTTAATTGTGAAAAAGAAAATATTTCTGTGTGTTTGTTTCTAAGAAACGCACCAAAATTATTTATCAGCTAAGTTGTGTCAATTTGTTGTACATAGCACCACTATGAGCCGCCGCCAAACTGACAGCACCTAAGAACAAGCCTGCTCTCAGCATGTGTATTGTGTTCCCACCACCTGCCCCATCCTACCAGCACCCCACTCCGTTCTCTCTCCTTGCCCCACCATCACCCCTTTCCTACTTGTCCCCAACTAATTCCTGGTATGATAGCTTCGGTTTCTAGACATTTCTATTCTCTCGTTATCTCTCTACTCTCTAGTGATGGTGATGAGCTAAACAAAGGGAAGCTTAGCAAAGTATTATAATGAAATATGCAAAGAGCTGGAGTGAGAAAATAAAAAAGTACTAACCTTCTTGACATTTCTCAAGTTGAAGTATCTGAAGACAAATTCAAATCTTGAGTTGCAATACATAAAGATGCTATGGGAAGAATTTTGAATAATCCATAAAACATCAAAAGAAGATGGAAAGAGTACACAGAGACACTGTGCCAAAATGAATTGGCTGACACAGAAGAATTTCATCAAATGACATATGATGAAGAGACAATGGTAATGAAGGAGGACATTTAAGCTGCTCTGAAGGAATTTACAAAAGAGCAAGGCCCTAGGAATTAATGGCATACCAATTGACAACAAACAATTTCTGCCCTAGAAATTCTTACCAGGTTGTGCTAAGAAATCTGGAGGTCAGCTACCTGGTCAACTGACTGAAAGAGATTTATATTTATTTCCATTCAAAACAAAAAAGGTAATCTGACAGAGCGTGAAAAATTTTGAACAATATCACTAATTTGACATACAAGCAACATCATGCTGAAGATTATTTTTAAAAAGCAAAATAAACTAGAACAGTATATTTACAGAGGACTCAGAAATACAAGCTGGGTTTGGAAGAGGCCACATCACTAAGGACATTACTGACAATTTCAGCTGGATCTTGGTTGAAACCAAAGAGTACCAGAGGAACTGTGTTTTATTGACTACACAAAGGTATTTGACTATGTGGATAACAACAAATTGTGGCTTAATTTGAGAAGAATAGGAATTCTAAAGCATGTGATTGTGCTCATGCAAAACCTATTGTTAGATCAGGAAGCAGCCATTAGAGCAGAGAAAGAAAACACTACATAGTTCATGAAAAGAGTGTATCAGCTTTGTGTCCTCTCTCCATTCTTTTTCAATCAATATGTGGAACAGATCATTCAAGAGGTTGAATTTTATGAGGAGGGATATGATATCAGGATTATAGGAAGACTTATCAAACTATGTTCTGCAGATGACACAACCTTGTTTGCCAAAACTGAGGAGAATTTGAAGCATTTGCTGTAGAAGGTCAAGGACTGCTGTCTTCAATATGGATTGCAGCTGAACATCAAGAAAACAAAGATTCTCAGCTTTAAGCCAATTGGTAGTATCATGACAGATAGAGACAAGATTGAGCTCTGGTGGCCTAGTGGTAAGAAGCTGTGGTGAAATCCCAAAGGTATGTGGCTCGAGGTCACCAGCTGTCTCATGGGAGAAGGATGGGCAATCTCCTCCTGTACAATTAACTGCTTCTGAAAACCCACTGGTGAGTCAGCTATGATCAGTTCTGACTCTACACAACTCAACAACAACAAAAACACTCTTGGCATCAGCAGTCAGGAAATCAAAAGATGAATTGCGTTGAGAAGCACTGTTGTCAGGAACATGTCAGTCTAGAGTCAAGGTATGCCTGATCCAGGCCATGGTCTTCACAATTACTTGTTAGGCTTCAGAGAGCTGGACAATGACTATAGCTGACAGAAAAATGATGCCTTTGAGTTGTAGTGCTGGAGAAGAACAAATAGGTTTGTCCTATAGAGAGTGAAACCAGGTTGCTCACTGGAGGCAAGGACTTTGAAATTCTATCTCATATACTTTGGACATGATTCCAGGAGGGACCAGTCCTTGGAAAAATCATGATTGGAAGGTTTGAGGATCAGCAAAAGACAAAAAGACCCTGAATGAAATAGATTGACACAGTAACCTGAGTAAAGGGAGGAAGGTGTATCAGAGACAATGAGATTAGCTCAGGATACTGGATGGTTCAGAGCTATTGTTCATAATGTCCCTATGAGTCACAGTTTACTTGAGGGCACATAACAACAACAACCAGAGAAATTTTACAAACTTTAAAACAAACAAACAGTGTCTTTACTGCATAAACCAAGCACAAACTTAACATGAAAATGATAATTACATTTAAAAAATGCAAATTGCAAATGAAAAATAAGATCGAAAGAAACTAAATTGGCATATTTGTTCTATTATTTTAGAATTTGCCCAGAACACATTGCAAGTAATTCATTTCTTGGAAGACGTTTTCAATTTCTTCCCACTCCAGACATATGGGAAGCCATATGGTCATAGTTTTTGTAAATCTTCCTTTAAATATTACTTTATAAGGGAAGCCTTCTGACTGTTGTTGCTGTGTACTATAAAGTCAGATATGACCCACAGCTGACCCTCCTGTGGGTTTTCAGAGACAGTTAATCACATGGGATAAGATTGCCCATCGTTCTTCTGTGGAATGGCTGGTGACCTCAAACCTCATTCCTTCGGGATTGCACCACAGCTTCCTGCCACTAGGCTACCAGAACATCTTAGGTCCATGATGTTTGTAAAATATATTTGTTTTTGCTATGGTAGTGATGTTGCTTCTAGATTCAGTTGAATATGACTCATAATGTCTCCATGAACAATAAACCTAAGTCTTATTCTGTACTGTGCCATCTTCATCATCTTGATACTTTAGGTCATTACTGCAGTTACAGTGTCAATTCACCAAATTACAGGACTTCCTCTCTTTTTCTGACCGTCCACCTTTTCAAAGATGATATTTCTTTCCAAAGAGAAACCTCTCACAGCAACATGTCCAGAGTGCAAGAACTCTGGTAACTTAATGGTAAGGAGTTGTGCTGCCAACCTAAACTTACACAGTTCTTGTTCACTAGCTGCTCTCCTGAAGAAAGATGGACAATCTCCTGTGTGATTTACTGCCTCTGAAATCCACTAGAGGATCAGGATGAGTCATTTCTAACTCAAGAACACATAATAAAGACAATATGTGTCAGAGGTTACTCAAGAACACCTAACAGGAAGTTTTAAGGTTTTAACTTACATTTAATTTACATTTCCCTAATGGTATAAAGGCAACTTAAAAGGATTGTGAGGATTAGACATTCCAGGAAGTGAACTTTTCCTTCTTTTATGTAATGGGTCTACTGATTAAAAACAGAATCAATGATGTTTAAACCAACCAAACAAACAAAAATTCCACATTGTCTTTGAGTCAGAATGGATTTATTAGGTTGTCAAGGCTGCAAATAACACAGAACATGGTCACTCGGAAGAGTTCCTTTTTTATATAAACTTTCAGAAAGGCATTGTTTTTGGTTTAGCTACACAATTCCTGACAACTCCCTACTAACTAGGCAACCAATGACACTTTGTTAGGTTACAATAAGTGAAAAGTTATGTTGATTTTTTCTTAGCTTTATTTGGCCTGTCTATATTCATTGGTGAAATATACACACCTTTTGGCCAGCTTTAGAATTCTTCTTTATGACTAACTATACTTATGCTATATACACCTAAAAACTCAGCACCAAATTTAAGGCATGTAGGTAGATTTCTTCTACTTTCCAACCAGTAGTTTTATGGATTTGCATTTATATTTAGATCTATGATCTATTTTTAGTTTTGTGTAAGGAGAAGATTTGTGTTTATGTTCATTTTTCATCATCTGTAGGTTCAGTGCCATTTGTTGAAAACTGTATTTTGATCATTGGATTTATCATGCTTCCTTGTTATTGATCAATAGATCATATTTACAATTACCTTTTCCGAAGTCTTCAATTATTTGCCATAAACCAATGTGCCCATTCATTTTTTCATATTATGTTGCTTTAATTTTTGTAGCTTCAACGAAATTGTCTTCTTTTTGTGCTGTGTTAATTCTTGTGGCTCTTTTGCTTTCTAGTGTAAAATAGTTCTGGAATTTGGATTGACATTGCATTGAATCCAATATTTCCTTTTAAGATGTTCTTAAGCCAAACTCATTCAAACTGGTGTCTGAGGTATAAGCAGAAGAAACTCTCCAGATAAAGCTGAGAATCATACAATAGACTTGGTACTTGAGGTAGGGAACATAAGCAATGGTGCTTGTACATCTTTCCATAATAAGTGATGCACACGAGTCCAAAATTCATCCCTAAGAAATGACCCAGAACATTTCATTTGCCTAATACCACCTAGGTTGGTCAGTCCCTGGGAAACCCTACAGCTTACTCCAAAATTGCTGAATATGTAAACCTTTATTAGCCTTAATAAAAGAATAAAATTCTACTCCATTGTATCCTAAGAGAGAATAAAATTCTGCATAGTTCAAAGCACTTTGCTGTGATTTCTCCATTTCTTGCTTGTGAGCTTTTCCTCTCATAAACTCTGTCTAGCAGAAAGATTGTGTTCTCTCTCTCTCTGACAAAGTAGTTCAGAAAATGTATATGCATTATTATTTTCTTTATAAAACTGGTTCCTAACCATAGGATAAGCAGAAACAAGATTTATTTTTTAATTATTTTATATAAAGAATAGAAAATATCTTAAGAAAAGATTATGATTCACTAAATATAATAATCATTTGAGTTCAGATTCACAATACCATTAAAATATGGCAAGACAAGGTGGTAATGTGAGGCTGCCAGAATGTGAACCCACCAATACATGAGACCTATCAGAACGTGAACCCAACCAGATGCAAGTCCTTCTGAGTGCAAGCCAGAAAACTGAAATCTGAGTGAGATCTCCACACATGCCCACCTGAGCAGCTAGAATCTGAGTGAGGTCCCCACACGTGCCCACCTGATGAGCATCTGCATGCATGCCCACCAAGTGTATGCTTGTGCACATGTTTGACCTGGCTGTGCCTGCCTTCCACTTAGCTTTACATCGCCTCATGTCCAGTGAACTAACTGCCTTTAATCTAGAGCACCATGGTATGACTTAGCTTCAACAATTATCCAACAGAACAGGCCACTTTCACAGGCCTTGAACTTCAACTTCCCTTGGTTTAGAAGTTCAGAGAGAAACACAGGCAGTATAGCTGCCACACCCCTTTCTGTAGCAGTGACTTCAGATCAAGAACCTACCATCACCTCAGGCATGAAAAACTCTACTACAACAATGTTATGTAAGAAGCAAGCCACCTTACACCATAAACAAGCATAAAGCAAGATGTTGCCCCCCAAAAGTGAGACAGTATCAATGGATTTCCTGTAGCCAGAAAATCTGATGGAACTTTCAGACACAGAATTTAAAGAACAATGACTGAATATTTTCGGTGGGTGAAAGACACACTTGAAGAATTACAGGACACTGCAAGCAAAAACCAGGGGGCACTTTACAAAAATGCAGGTAAAACAAATGAGGCATTAGAGGATCTGGAAAAACAAGAAACCATGATCCAAAATATGAGGTCCAATGTATTAGATGCTGTCAAAATGATGTAGGGACACATAAACAGAGGTGAAAAGATGGCGCACAGAACCAGTGAAACAGAAGATGGTATTGTCACCAATGATCTGCTAGAGCAAAAACCAAAATCAAAAGGAATAAAAAAATTAGAAAACTTAAGAATAATGTGGGACACCATCTAGAGAAATAACGTGTAGCATCTGAATCCCAGAATAGGAAGAATCAAGTAAACACACCAAAAAAGTTGTGGAAGAAGTTCTAGAAGAAAACTTCCAAGGCATAATGAAGAATGACAAAATAAATATTCAAGAATCTGAGAGAACATCATATTGAATAGACCCCCCAATAAAAAGAACCAACAGAGAATATCATAGTCAAATTTGCCAGAACGAAAGAAAATGATGAAAGCAGCTAGAAAGAAAGAAAATGTATCCTATAATGGAGAGAAAATTGGATGAAGTGCCAATTTCTCAGCAGAAACCACGCAAGCAAGAAGACAGTAGAATGATATATCCCAAACACTCAAAGAACACAACTGTCAACCAAGAATATTTTACCCAGATAAATTGTCCATCAAATATGAAGGAGATATCAAGATATTCCCAGAAAAAAAGAACCTAAGGGAGTTTGTAAAAACAAGACCAACATTGCAAGGAAACATTGAGAGACATTCTTCTTACATATGTGTCACAGAATGCAGGATGGACTAAAGTAACTAGCAACAACACCAAAAATACCCCAACACAATGATAGCAATAAAATTGTCCCTCTCAATAATTATACTTAATGTAAATAGCTTAAATCTACCACAGAAGAAAGAGTACCAGATTGGATTTAAAAAAACAATCCATCGATATACTGTCTACAAGACACACACCTGAAAAAATTAAGACAAAGAAAGACTAAAAATAAAAGGGTGAGGAAAAAAAAATATATCACACAAATGGCTACTAGGGGGAAAAAAGCAGGAGTAGCGATATTTATCATTGATAAAATTAATTTCAATGCAAAAACCATCACAAAGGACAAGGAAGATCACCATGTAATGCTTAAAGAGTCAATCGAACAAGAGGACATGGCAATAATAAATATCTGTGCACCAAAT
Organism: Elephantulus edwardii; assembly: GCF_000299155.1. Classification (NCBI taxonomy): domain Eukaryota; kingdom Metazoa; phylum Chordata; class Mammalia; order Macroscelidea; family Macroscelididae; genus Elephantulus; species Elephantulus edwardii. The sequence continues at coordinate 10,541,018 of NW_006399860.1, read as the reverse complement.
GAAGGATGTGCAAAATATATAAAACTAACATGAAAAAAAAAAACTGAAGAAGGAAATAGATGACACTATTTTAGTTGGAGACTTAAATATACCACTCTGAAGAAAAGATAGAACTACCGGAAAGAAATTCAACAAAGATTCTGAAGAAGTAAACCACACAGTAAACCAAGTCAATGTCATAGATATTTATAGTCTAATGCACCTCCAAAAAAGCATGGTGTACATTCTTTTCCAATATGCCTGGAACATTCTTGAGAATAGACCACAAGGCAAGCATCAGTAAATTAACAAACATAGAAATAATATAAAGCATATTCATAAGCCACAATGCTTCAAAATTAGAAATTAATAACAAGAGGATAAAAAAGAAAAGAAACCCTATACATTTGGAAACTGAACAATACCTTGCTTGAATATGAGTGCAAACTGGAAGAAATAAAAAATGAAATAAAAAATATTCTTGAAACAAATGACAATAAAACACCACTTACCAAAACCTATGGGAAAGAACCAAGAGTAGTCAGGGGTCAATTTATAGGAATAAGCAAATACATCAAAAGGGAGGAAAAAATGACCATTGACTCTCTAACCTAACATCTCCAATAAATTGGAAAAGAACAAGAAAATCTGAAACCTTCTAAAAAAACTGAAATTATAAAAATTAGGGCAGAAATAAGTAGAAAACAGAAAAATAATTGAAACCATGAACAAAACTAGGAGTAGGTTATTCAAAAACAATAAAATCAACAGACTTTTAGCAAAACTAACAAAGGAAAATCAGGAAGAGACACAAATAATTCAAATAAAAACTGAAATGGACAATATCATAACAGAACCAACTAAATTAAAAAGGCTAACCATGGAATATTATGAAAAACTATACTCAAACAAATATGAAAGCCTAGAGGAAATGGTCAAATACCTAGAAGTTCACAACTTACTTAAACTGAGGCAAACCGAAATTGAACACCTGAACAAACCCATTACAAATGAAGAAATTGAAGAGGTAATAAGAAAACGTCCAGCCAAAATAACCCCTAGACCAGATGATTTTGCAAGTGAATTCTATCAAACATTCAGAGAACTGTCTCCATTTCTACATAAACTATTTCAGAAAATAGAAAAAGATTAAATTTTCTTATGCTCATTCTATGAAGAAAACATATCCTTGACAACAAAGCCAGATAAAGACATGAAATATATATATATATATCATAGGCCAATATCTCTCATGAACATAAATACAAAAATCCTGAATAAAATATTGGCCAATAGAATCCGATGATACATCAAAAACATAATTCACCATAACCAAGTGAGATTCATAACAGATATACAGGATAGTTCAATATAAGAAAAACAATCCGTGCAACTCATCATTTTAACAAAAAAAAAAAAGAACAAAAAGCATATATCAATTGATGCAAAAAAGGCCTTTGACAGAAACCAACACTGTTTCCTGATTAAAACACTCAACAAAATATGATTATAGAGGAATTTCCTCAAAATAGTATATGCAAACCTAAGAGTCAACAATACAGACAGACTATAAACATTCCCTTTTAAAAGAGGAACTAGGCAAAGATGCCCACTATCATCTCTCCTGTTCAATATTGTTTTGGACATCTTAGTGATAGCAATAAGACAAGTAAAGGAAATAAGAGGTATCCAAATTGGCAAAGAGGATGTAAAAGTATATCTCCATACAGATTATATGATAGTATACATAGAAAACCCTAAAGACTCAGCAAGAAAACAACTGGACATAGTTGACCAATTCAGCAAAGTGGCTGGATACAAGATCAACATACAAAAATCAATTGCAGTTCTCTACAGTGAAAAAGAGAATACAGAACTGGAGCTAAGAAAAACAATACACTTCCCAAAGGCTAAACACAAGATTAAACTTGGGAGTAATTTTAACTAGAACCACAAAGTATCTGTTGTTGTTGTTGTTGTTGTTATGTGCCGTCAAGTCGCCTGCGACTCATAGCGACCCTATGTACAACAGCCCTAAACCCTGCTCTATCCTGTGCCAATCTCACTGCCTCTGACACATCCATCCCGATTACCCCAGTCACTGAATCAATCCACCTCATAGAGGGTCTTCCCCTCCTGTGCTGTCCCTCCACTCTGCCCAGCATGATGTCCCTCTCCAAAGACCTGTCTCTCCTTACAACATGTCCAAAGTATGTCAGGCGAAGCCCCAGAATCCTTGCCTCCAAGGAGCAGCCTGGTTTAACCCTCTGTAGGATGAATCTATTTGTGTTGGTGGCCTAGTGGCAAGAAGCTGCTCTGCAGTCCTGAAGGTGAGTGGTTCCAATCCACCAGCTGCTTCACAGGAGAAGGATGGGCAATCTCCTCCAGTGGGATGAACTGCGTCTGAAAATCTGCTGGAAGGTCAGCTATGGGTTGGATGTGACTCGATGGCACACAATAACAACAATGTACATCCATATTCATTAATCACACACAAAGTATCTCTTCATAGAAAATTACAAAACATTACTACAAGAAACAAAAATAGACCTATAGAATTATAAGAATATACCTTACTCATATATAGGAAGACTCAATATTGTGAAAATGACAATACAACCAAAGGCAATTTATACATACAATGCAATCCCAATACAAATATCAATTCTAATTTTCAGTGAGATGGAAAAGACTATTTTCTAATTTCACTTGCAATGGAAATAGGCCCAGAATAAGCAAAGCACTCCTTAAAAGAGAAACAAAGTAGGAGGCATCTCACTCCCTCATTTCAAATCCTACTGCACTGTCATGGTAGTCAAGAGAAGGTGGTACTGGTACAATGACAGACATAAAAAATAAATGGAATTGAATTGAGAATCCAGAAATCAGCTCATCTAAATATAGTCAGCTAATTTTTGGCAAGAAGATGAACTAAGTGGGGAAATGACAGCCTTTTAAACAAATGGCATTAGCAAAATTGGAAAGCTATGTGTAGAAAATTCAAGCAGGATCCACACCTCACTTCATATACAAAAACCAACTCAAAGTGGATCAAGGACCTAGGACTAAAACCAAGGACTGTAAACTTCAATAGAGAAAAGCTTGGAAGAACTCTAGAAGCTTAAATCCACAGCATTAAAAGTCTTCCAAACATCCTGAAAAACCTACAATCAGGAGAAGATAAAAGAGAAGATTGGGATCTTCTAAGAATAAAATCCATATGCAATTCCAAAAAAAAGGGAAGTCACAGCCTTGGTGTAAAAAAAAAATTGGTAATGATATGTCTGATAAGGGACTTATATCTAGAATGTATGAATACCCCAGCACCACAATAAGAGAAAGGTAAACAACCCAATTGCAAAACGGGCACAGAATATGAACAGATACTTCACCAAAGAAGACATTTAGGTGGCGATCAAACATGAAGAATGTACAAAATCCCTAGCTCTAAGAGAGATGCAAATCAATAAAACTATGAGATATCACACCCCAGTAAGATTAGCAAAATTTAACAGAACTGCAAACAACAAATGCTGATGAGGTTGTGGAGAAATTGGAACCCTTATTCACCTTTGATAAGAGTGTAAAATGATGCAATCACTATGGAAGGCAGTATGGCACTTTCTAAAAAAGTTGGTAATGGAAATACCATTGAACCTACAAATTCCACTACTGGGAATATACCCTAAATAAACCCAAGGAGATATATGCACACCCATTTTATTGCTGCTTTGTTCACAATAGCAGAGAGTTGAAAACAAACCAAGTGCTCATCAACAAACTAGTGGACAGAGAAGCTGTGGTATATTCACATAATGGAATGCTATGTGGCATTGGAAAGAAAGAAATGAAATATTTTACAAAATGAGTGACCCTAGAGGACAGTGTACTGAGGGAAATACCTCAGCCACAAAGAGAAAAATACTGCATAATGCCACTGTTGTAAAGCAGTACTGACGTCGGGGCTTGAGGGAATGAATATAAGAAAAGAGGGTATAAACAATGTATACTGCGTTGCAACAGATGAGGGAGAGAACTGTTTGAAAGGAATATATGATTAGGTATTATTTTCAAGACAAATGTCCAGAATGAGAGCTGCAGGGTAGAGTGGACTGGTGTACTGGGGGAACTGTAAAATAACAAAAGTTAGTTGGTTTTTTGTTTGTTTGTTTGTTTTTTACTTTTCAAAGAGAAAAACCAAATGAGGGGAAGGGTTGGGCAGGGAGGAAAATGCGCAACAATGAATGAATGGAAATCCAAAGTTTCTATAAACCTTCATTAACATTTCAAATTAAAAAAAGGTGGGAGGCGGGTAAAGGAACAGGAGTTAAGTTATACTGAGCACTCATCTTCAGGGATAGAGTCTGTACACTTTCAGATAAGGCATAAACAATATTCCTCTCTTTGTTCTTGGATAGTATTTGTAACCGTAAACTCCCCAAAGACATTCATAATTTCTTTTTGTCTTAAAAGTACTTTATAAGGAGTGGGAGAGAAGAAAATGTGCAAAAATGAATGTATGGAAATACAAAGTCTCTGTAAAAGTTCATTAAATGAATAATAATAATAATAAATAGGGTATACTACATTGAAACAGATGAGGGAGAGAACTGTTTAGGAGGAATATATGATTAGGTATTATTGTCTTGAGAAGTGTTTAGAATGAAACCTGCATAATGGAGTGGAGTGGACTGGTTCAGGGTGGAGGTTGTATAACAATGAATTTTTTTTTTTTTTCACTTTTTAAAGAGAAAAGCAAACTGGGGGCAGGGGTGGGCAGGGAGGAAACAATGAATGCAACAATGAATGAATGAAAATCCAAAGTCTCTGTAAACTTTAATTAAAATAAAAAAAAGAAAGATGTGTTGCATTGCAAGAAAAAAATTAACTTTCTGTAAACTTTCTTTAAAATAACAATTTTATTTTAAAAAAAGTAAGAAATGAAAAGAAAAGACGTGGTAATGATGGGCAAGATCCCATGGTGATTAATTTTATAAAACATAATGCTTAGGAATTATTGTATGAAAACAATATGAATAAAAATAGTGTGAAACACATTGTGTATAAATTTTGTAAATTTTTTTAAAAACATGCTTTATTACCTTAAAATGAACAAATTTTGTGGTATTTTATTA
>NW_006399860.1:10527297-10535241 GCF_000299155.1 Elephantulus edwardii | reverse complement strand
CATTTTACACTACCACCAACAGTGAATAAGAATTCCAGTTTCTCCACAACCTCGCCAGCATTTGTTGCTTGCTGTTCTGTTAAATTTTCGTATTCTGATTGGGGTGAGATGATATCTCAAAGCTGTTTTTTGATTCTTTTTTTAAAACTAGAGAATGCCATGAGCACCTCATGAATCTACAGATGTTATAAAATATATAAATTTATGGTAAGCATTTTCATCAAGCTAAATAAGTGTGCCGTGTTCATTTTCTAATATAAAACTCTACCTTCCCATATCACTGGTTCATTAGTGTTGAACATTTTATTTCATTAACATCATATTTTGACACTTTCATCTTTCACCACTAATTTTGTACTCCAAATATATGTGAATAATAAACAATAAGGATCAAGTTTAAATCAGTACCAACCACATAGTCTGGCACTAATAGACATTCAAGAGAGTTTGAAAACCTAATGAATCAGCAGAATTATAATCCTAATCTTACTTATGCTATAGAAAATATATTTCTGTCTTTATACTTATATTCTAGAAAACAGAGCCTTAATTAAAAATGTAATGTTTCAGCTTTTCATTTTGTTGAATCTTCACTATATACTGTATGAAAGCAAGGATAAACAAGCAAAGAATGAATTATTTTTTGCATATGTTTTGCCTAAAACATAATCATGCATTGTTTCACAATTCTTATTCTCAGAGGTGATATTTTTTATGGAACAGTTAACAGCAAAAAATTACAATAGCTAAATAATTTGGTCAAAAAGATTTATCTACAACAGTTTGAAACCCAATGTATAAAATAAAAATTAAAACAGCAATAACAAAAACTATACAATAGAAAAAAGATTTATCTACATATGCTAAGAGGCACAACTGAAATTTGAACATATATTTCCCATACAATTTCTTGGTACTTAAGAAATAAGGGTTTTTGTAACAATTTGGAGTACAATATATTCAACTCTTTTAAGCTATAGTTGCTGAGAGAGACCAGTTTTTAGAGAAGAACACTATGCTCAGAAGGGTAGAGAGTCAATGCAGAAGAAGACCTTGATGAGATGGATTGATACAGTAACTGTGACAATGGGCCAAGTGAACCAGAACTTGTGGATTTGTCTCAGCATAGGGCAAGGTTCAGAGGTATTATTCATAGGGTCGCTATTAATTGTAGTCCTTCAATGTTACGTAACAACAAAATCAACATGAAGAGACATGTTTAAATAAAAGAGACAAAAATTCAAAAATATAAGGAACTCCTAAGAGTATAACAAACTTTAAAATTGGTTTTTAAATGATTATATAGTTATCTAACATTTGTTATTGATTCATTTTATAATTAATTTAGTTGCTTTGTCTTCTTGATGTTGAGATTCAGTCCATACTGAATACTACACTACTTGACCTTCTGCAGCAAGCGCCTTCAGGTCTTATTCAGTTTCAGCATGCAAGGTTGGATCATCTGCAAAATGTAAATTGTTGATGAGTCTTCCTCCAATCCTGATGCCACATTCTTCCTCAATGATCTGTTCTTGCTTCCAGAACGATCTTTTCTGCATATAGATTGAAAAGTTATAGAGACAGGATGCATCTCTCACACACAATCCTTTCCTGATTTTGAACCATGCAGTGCTTCCCTGCTCTGTTCTGAGGATGTTTCCTGGTCCAAGTATAGGTTTCAAATAAGCACAATCAAGTGTTCTTGGATACCCATTTTGTTCAAAGTTAGCTACAATCTATTTCATCCACACAGTCAAATGCGTTTGCATAAGCAATGGAAACACGTATAAACATTTCTCTGGTACTCTTTGTTTTTTTCCCAAGATCCATCTGACATTGGCAGTAATGTCTCTAGTGCCACAACATCTCCTAAATCCAGCTTGTATGTCTGGTAGTTTTCTGTCAATGTAATGTTCCAGCTGTTTCTGGAAACTGTCAGCAGGATTTTGCTAGTGTGTGGTATTAGTGATATTGTTCAATAATTTCCACACTCTGTTAGGTCACCTTTATTTTTTTTTTGAAATGGTAATAAATATGGATCACTTCCTGTTAGTTGGCCAAGTAATTGTCCTCCATATTTCTTGGCACAACTTGGTAAGCACATCCAAGGCAGCATCTTTTTGTTGAAATATGTCAATTGGTATTCCATCAATTCCTGGGGCTTTATTTTTTGCCAAGTCCTGCAGAGCATCATGAATTTTCTCCTTTCTCACCTTTGCGTATTGATCATATGTTATTTTCTGAGGTGGAATATATTAATTTCAGTCATTTGTTATTTTGTTATTAACTTCCTAGCTTGAATTTATGTGTAATAAACATTATAATCAAACTAGAATTCTAGAGCACTGTGTCACAAACTACTTTAGGGGATAATGGACTTCTTTATTTTCTTCATCTCTTCTCAGCTGCAATTCACTTTGTTTATTCCATATTAGTGATCCAACAGCCTAACCATGGGGTTAGCTCATGAATCATGCTGAGCTTCCATCAATTAGGCTAAGATTCAATTTTTCCAGAGAACAAGAAATCGTTACAGCAAGAAGAAAGAGAAACACTATTTTTATCTCTGTATTACACTAACACCTAGTTAATTCTGAAACTGCAAATATTTTAAGATTAATAGTTAAACATGTATTTGAACCTAATTCTTAGGCAATAGAAACAAAACTGTGAAAATAAAAATATATAATAAAGAGTAGAACAAACAAGTTCAATTTGCTAAGAAAGGATTCCATGTACATGCATATTCAACTACTGCTGTTTGAGACTTACATAGCAAGAATTTGAAAACATTAATAATGCAGAAATAGAAAATATGTGGGAAAAGCATATTTGAAACATGATATTATAAAAATATTTTACATTATTTCTCTAAGCCTAAACTTTTCAGTAGGATATACAAAGTTGAACATAGTGACACTCTATAATTTATTAAAAATTCCTATCAAAATCAATAACAATAATAACCACCCAATATCTAATATCAGTAAAATTTTCCAACAAAAACATTAGGAAGAAGACCCTAACTATAAAAAAAAAATCCAGGGAAAATATTTCTATTAACTACAAAATATTATCTGATAAAGTTCTAGAAAATTAATCTCAGATCAGAAGATTCAAAACATGACTAGGACATAGTGCTTTCTCAAAGAAAAGATAGCCTTAAATATGTGAAAAAAATGGAAAGAAACATTGTAAAAACCCTTTTAATAATACTTGTCTGATATAATATTACTCAAATTGAAAAGAAATAGCTACAGATATTGCTTAGTGTTATAAAATTTTAATGCATAAAATTTGAAACTTGAAATATCAGTATTTGCAGATGTTATATTAACATTAGTATCAAGCATAAGACTGGTGAATGCATCCAAGGCTGTTGTTTCAATTAACAGATGCAGCTTTGGATGCACTCACTGGTCTATGACAGGAAATTTGGAGGACGGCTGTCTGGCTAACAGATTGGAAGAAGTCTGTATTTGTTCCTATTCCCAAGATGGATGATCCAACTGAATGTGGAAATTGTTGAACAATATCATTGATATTTCATGCTAGTAAGACACTACTGAAGATCATTCAAAATTGGCTGGAACAGTAGATAGATAGGAAATTGCTAAAAGTTCAAGTAGGATTTAGAAGAGGTCATGGCTCCAGGGATATCATTGCTGTTCATCGGATGGAGCCTGGCTTAAAGTAGGAAATAGCAGAAAAATGTCTATTTGTGCTTTATTGACTATACAAAGGCATTTAACTGTGTGGCTCATAACAAGTTGTGGCTGGCATTGAGAAGAATGAAAATCCCAGAACATTTTATTTTGTTCACAAGAAGCCTATACCTGGAACAGGAGGTTGTTGTGGGAATGGAGGAGGGGAGCACTGCATGGTTTGAAATTGGGAAGGAAGTGTGTCAGGACCGTATTCTGTCTCCATACCTATTCAGTCCATATGCATGGCAAGTGATCCAAGTAGCTGGACTCTATGAAGAGCAATGTGGCGTCAGGATTGGAGGAAGACTCATCAATAACCTGCATTATGCAGATGACACATCTTACTTGCTGAAAGTGAGGTGGATCTGAAGCATTTGCTACAGAAGTTCAAGGAATGCAGCCTTCACTATGGATTCTGTCTCAATATCAAGAAACAAATATTCTATTCACTGGTCCAATTGGCAGTGTCATGATAGATGGAGAGGAAATTGAAACTGCCAAGAGCTTCATCTTGCCTGGATCCACACTTAATACTCTTGGTACAGTCAGGAAATAAGGAGATACATTGCAATGGGAAAATCTGCAGTTAGGGACCTTTCCAAATGTTAGTTTGAAGACTAAGGTGTGTCTGATTCAGGCCATGGTCTTTCTAATTACTAGCTATGCATCTGAGACCTAGACAACAAATAAAGATGACAGAAAAATAATTGATGCCTTTGAGCTTTGGTGTTGAGGAGAGCACTGAACATTCCATAGATGGCCAAGAAAAGGAACATATGTCTTGGAGAGGTTGCAGCCAAAGTGGTCTTTGGAGCCAAGAAAGATGAAGCTTCAGCTCACATATTTTGGAAATATTGTTAAGAGGTGCTATTCCTTGTAGAGGGGCATGATGCTGGGAAGGGTGGAGGGTCGATGAAGGAGAGAAAGATCCTCATGCAGGTGAATTGACAAAGTGACTGCTGCAATGAGCTCTTGTGTATCAGGAAGTGTGAGGATGGTGCAGGACAAGACTAGGTTCAGATCTTTTGTTCATAGGGTCACTATTAATCGTACTTGACTCGATAGCACTTACCAACCACAATAATAATCAAGCATAAGCATTCTGAAGAAAATGCAAACACAGTTCAATCCATACATCAACAGGGAATTGTCAGAAAAACAAACCAGATTCTGAAAATGATGCAAAATTTCATTCCTGATGTTAGATGGATTTTCACTGAAAACAGAGAAATCACAAAATTGTTTATCTGTGCTTTACTGTCCATTTAAAGGCATTTATTTTGCTGTAGGGGTAATAAAAAAATTCTAAATAATACAAGCACTTAATTATGTTCATGTGTAACCTTTATAACAATTAAAGCCGAAAAGGAGGAAATTAAGGATAACTACCAAATATTACAGTCTGAAATTGACCAAAGGTATAGTCAAGATGTGTTAATGATTATTAGTCAGTGCAATCTAAACGATGAAAACAATGAAGGAGAAATGATTATCAGAAACTACGGACTTAGAAATAAAAACTGAGGCCAAAAATCAATGATAAGGTATTGCACACTCAATGATTTATTTATTGAAAATACACTTTTAAAAAACATAAATGGTGACTTAACATGTGGACTTCATCTGATTGACAGGACAGGACAGGAATCAGATTTATTACGTCTGTGGAAATAATTGTTGGAGAAGCTCAATATCAACAGTCCAAATCGGAAACGGTGCTATGGAACAGACCTCAATTATTTATGTACAAGGTCAAATTGAGGCTGCAATTCAAATGAAGGCTGAGGACAATTGAAAGATGCCTACAAGAACCATAATACTAACTAGAGTCTATCCCATTTGAATTTAAAAATATCTTAAGAATAGGTTTGAAATATTGAACACCAACACCAATGATGGAAGACAAAAGGAGTTGTGGGATGACAGCAAAGATATTAGTCACAAAGACAGCTAAAGACCATTACAAGCACAGAGAAAAGGAGAGGGTGGGAAGCCAAAATGGATGTAAAAAAAAAAACAAAACAAAAAACCAAAAAGACCTCTGAAAATTACATTAGATTGTCAAGAGGCTAAGAAAAACGGAAGAGATATTGAAATAAAAGAGGCAAACAGAAGATTCCCAAGGGAAGCTTAAAAAGATAAAGCAAATTATTACAACTGAGAGCTGGTCTTTGAGAATCAAAAGGACTCACTTCACATTTCTCAAACTAAAAAAAAAAATCAAGGCTGGAGTTGCAATATTGAGAGATATGGATGAGCAAGTACTTGAAAGATTCAAGAAAGATCAAAAGAAGATGGAGAGAATACATAGTCATTCTACCATAAAGAAGTGGTTGATACCAATAAATTTCAAGAAGTACTATAAGAACAAGAATGAGTGATAATGAAAGATGAATCTGTAGCTGCATTAAGTCATCAGCAAGAAATAAAGTCCTAGTAATTAATGGGCTACCAATTAACAGGTTTCAACTTAAAGATGCAGCTCTGGATGTGCTCACTAGTTTATACCAAAAAAACTGCCGAATGGACTGGAATAGATCTATTTTTGTCCCCATTTCCAAGAAGGTAATTCAGTAAAATGTGCACAGATTTTTAAACAATATCATTAATACCACATGTAGCAAAATATTGCTGAAGATCATGCAAAAATTACTATAACTGTTTATTGATAGAAAATTCCAGGAGGTATAACTGGATTTAAAAGAGGTCATGGAACCAAAGAAACATTGCTGATGTTAGATGAATACTGACAGTAGAAAATATCAAAGAATGTCTATTCTTCCATTACTGACTATAAAGAAGGCATTTGGCTATGTGGTTATAGAAAATTATGGCTAACATTGAGAAGAATGGGAATTGTAGAGCACATAATTAAGTTCGTATAGAATGTATACTTGGTCAAGAATCTATTATCCAAGCAGAGCAAGAGATCACTACGTGGTTTAAAGTCAAGAAAGATGTACACCAGGGTTATATTCTCTCTTCATACCTATTCAATCTGAATGGTGAGCAAATCTTTCCAAAAACTGCACTCTGTGAAGTCGAGTTGGACATCAGGATCAAAGGAAAACTCATTGATAACCTATGTTATACAGATGACACAACCTTTTTTGCTGAAAATGAAAAAAAAACCTTGCATGTTCACTGCAAAAGATCTATGCCTCCTGCTTTCAAAATAGATTACATCTAAACACCAATAAAACAAAAATTCTCACCACTAGATCAACAATTAATAGCTTGGTAGATGGAGAAAAAAATGCACTTGCTACAAGCAATCAGGAGAACAGAAGATTTTTTGCATTGGCAGAATCTGCAGTCAGAAACCTTTCTCAGGTACTGTGGAATAATAATGTAAGTTGGAAGACTAAGATGCCCTGATTCAAGCCATGGTCTTTTCAAACAGTTAATACTCAAATGAGAGCTGGTCAATGGATAAAAATCACAGAATATGATAGTGTACACAGAAAACCCCAGGAAGTCAACAGAAGAACTTCTAGAGCTGGTAGACTAATTTAGTAGAGGGATAGGATACAAGATCAATATCCAAAAATCAGTGTGGTTCCTCTATAGTAACGAAGAGTACTCAGAGAGGGAAACCAAAAGCAATACCATTTACAATAGACAACCATATATTGAGATACTTGGGAGTGAACCTAACTAGAGATAGTGAAGACCTGTACAAAAAAACAACAAAACAAACAAACAAACAAACCGAAACCAAAACAAAAAACACCTACAGAACATTTTTTTTGCTAGACACGATAAATTACATTAGAAAAATTGGAAAATGTTCCCTGTTCATGAATTGAAAGATTCAATATTGTGAAAATTACAATGCTACTAAAAGCAATCTACATATTCAATGCAATCTCAGTACAGATACCAAATTCATTTTCCAAGGAGATTGAAAGGTACATTCTAAATTTTATTTGGAGAGGAAAGAGACCTCAACAAAGCAAAACACTCTGAGAAAAAAAAATGAGCTTGGAGGCCTAGCACTCCCTGAACTCAAAACCTATTACATAGCAGTAGTAAGCAAAACAGCATGGTACTGATCCAATTACAGGTACAATGACCTGTGAAACAAAATTGAGAATACAGAAATGGACCCATTTATCTACGTTGTTGTTGTTGTTATGTGCCGTCGAGTCGCTTGCAACTCATAGCGACCCTATGTACAACAGCCCTAAACTCCGCTCTGTCCTGTGCCAATCGCACTGTCTCTGACACTCCCATC
>NW_006399860.1:10525004-10526552 GCF_000299155.1 Elephantulus edwardii | reverse complement strand
TCCCAATTTTGAACCATGCAATGTTCCCTTGCTCTGTTCTGACGACTGCCTCCTGGTCCAAGTATAAGTTTCGCATTAGAACGACCAAGTGTTCTGGGAATCCCATTCTTCTCAGAGTCAGCCATAGTTTGTTATGATCTACACAGTCAAATGCCTTTGCATAGTCAATGAAACACAGATAGACATTATATAGTCAACTGATATTCCATAAGGAAATAAAACTTATCAAATGGGGAAAGGACAACCTCAGCAACAAATGGTGATGGCAAAACTAGAGTGATACCTGAAGAAAGCTGAAACAGGATTTACTCCTCAAAATATACATAAAAGTCAATTCAAGGTAGACCTGAGACTAAAGCCCAAAATCATAAAGTTTGTAAGAGACAAACTGGGATCAAGCTTAGAAGGTTTAGTCTATGGTATAATACAACCAGAAATGCACAATCTAAATACGATAAACATTGATGAATGGGACCTTCTAAAGATTAATCTCTATGCTCATCAAAAACTTTCCCAACAGGGTGAAAATAAAACCTAATGACTGCGAACAAACTTTTTGTCAATAGCATCTCAGACAAGATCCTTATAACAAATTTTTACAGAATACTCCTTGACCTCTAGGAGAAAAAGACTGATAATAGTATTACAAAATGAGCAAGAGACATGGAAATACTTTTCACAGATGAGGACATTTGGATGACCAACAGACACATGAAAAAAAAAAAAAGGTCTAAGTTACAAGCAATAAAATATGCAAATCAAAACCACAATGTGACATCATCTTATCCCAGTAGCAGTGGCAACATTTAACAGGACAGCAAACAATAAATGTTGGAAAGGAGGTGGAAGGTAGAAACTCTTATACAGTGTTGGTGGCATTATAAAATGGTACAACCACTGTGGAAGGGAGTTTGGTTCTTCCTCAAAAATCCGAACATAGAAATTGCATATTATCCAGTTATTTTGCTGTTTGGAATATATCCTGAGAAAATGATAACTAAGCCACAGAGACTTGTACATCAATGTTCATAGCAGCATTATTCACCATAGCAAGAACATGGAAATAGCCAAACATCCAACCACAATGGAATGCACTGAGAAGTTATGATACATTCATACAATGGAAAACTATGCAGCACATAGGAACAATGGTTTTGTAAATTACTACCTAACTTGGGAGGGACTGGAGTATTATGCTAAGTGAACTAACTCAGTCTTATCAGGACAAATACTGTATAAGACTATTATTGTAGTATGCGGATCCAAAGCAGGGAGGGGGGAGCGGAGGGGTGAAGATGGACAGGGAGGGGAACTTCACATGATTTGATGGGTGGAGGGAGAGGTGGGTAAAGAAAAGCGGAGAGATCGGGTGTGAGGAACAATACATGAGAACTTTGTAAATAAACCAGATTTAAAAAAAAAAATAAATAAATGACAGAAGAATTAATGCCTTTGAGCTGTGGTGTAGGAGAGTAGTACTGAATATCCCGTGCACTGTCAAAAGAACTAATACATCTTGGATAAAGGCTAGCAAGAGTGCTTTTTTTT
>NW_006399860.1:10521476-10522999 GCF_000299155.1 Elephantulus edwardii | reverse complement strand
TGACATCCAAGCAGATATATGCAAACCCATGTTTATTGCAGCTTTGTTCACAATAGCAAGGAGTTGGAAACAACCTAAGTGCCCATCAACAAATGAATGCATAGGCAAGCTATGGTATATTCACAATGGAATACTATGCTGCATTGAAAAGCAAGAGTGCTTTTAAAGGCAAAGATTACAAAGTTTTTTCTCAATACCTTGGACTTGTTGTCATTGTTATGCACCATCAAGTTTAGTAGCACTCAGAGTGAGCCAACGAACAACAGATCTGAACCCTGACCTCTCATGTGCCAACCACAGAATCTCTGACACACTCATGCCTATTGCTATAGTCACTGTATCCACCCACCTGGTTAAGGGTCTACCTCCTTTGCTACCACTTCACTTTTGCAATCATAATGTCCTTCTTCAAGGAAGATAGTTTTTGGCAACATGCTGCAAGTATATGAGATGAAGCTTCACCATCATTGCCTCCAAGAACTATTTTCGCTACATCTTCTCCAAGACATACATGCTTGTTCTTTTGGCTTTCCATGGGACATTCAGTACTCTTCTCCACAACACAGTGCAAAGACATCAACTTTTCTTCTCTCATCCTTATTAATTATCCAGCTCTCAGGAGCATAAGTGATTGAAAACCATGGTCTGAATCAAATGTACCTTAGTTAGTTTGATTAGTCTACACACTAGAGGGGCACATTGTTAGGAGATGCTATTATTTGAATAGGAACATGCTTTGAAAGGTAAAACATTGGTCAAAGAGAAAACCCTTCAACAAAATTTATTGAAATAATGACTTCAGCAATGGACTCAAGTATACCTGAAATGATGAGGATGCAGAGTATAGGATAGGGCTCTGATCTATTCATAAAATTGTTATGACTCGTACTTGACTCCATGACACCTTACAACTGCAATGACATAACCTATGTATAGTTCAATAGCTAGTCATTACCCGTGCTTCACAGTTCTATACAATCTGTATTCCACAGATGGAATAAGCTTGTTTGCAAAAAAGTGAAGAGAGTTGAAATACTTGCCTGAGAAGATAAAAGACTACAGCCTTCATTTCAGATTATATCTCAACATAAAGAGAATAAAATAACCCTCACCATTGGACCAACAGGTATCATGTTAGATGAA
This sequence comes from Elephantulus edwardii, assembly GCF_000299155.1. Lineage (NCBI taxonomy): Eukaryota > Metazoa > Chordata > Mammalia > Macroscelidea > Macroscelididae > Elephantulus > Elephantulus edwardii. The sequence continues at coordinate 10,521,856 of NW_006399860.1, read as the reverse complement.
GAAATGTTTGAAACTGTTAAGCACTTTATATTAGTTTGATTTACAAGCAACATCCTTGGTACCAGCAGTAAACAAATCAGAAGATGTATTGTACTGGGAAAATCTGTTTTCAAGGACCAATCTAAAGCGCTAAAAGAGCTAAGATGTTATTCTAAAGGCTAAGGTGCACCTGATCCAAGCCATGGTCTTTTTAATTGTTTCCTATGTATCTAAAAATTTGAAAATTAATAAAAATGACAGAAGAATCTATTTTGAATTGTAGTGAAGGGAAAGGGTAATGAATATCCTACAGACTGTCAAAAACCTAAGCAAGTTGGTCTTGGAGGAAGTAAGGAGAACATGCTTTAGAACCAAGGATGGTTAAGCTTTGTCTCACATAC
>NW_006399860.1:10518074-10520061 GCF_000299155.1 Elephantulus edwardii | reverse complement strand
CTGGAGAAGCTCAATATCAGCTGTGAAAACTAGGCCAGGAGCTGATTGTGGAACAGACCACCAACTACTCATATGCAAGTTCAAACTGAAGCTGAGGAAAAATAAACCAAATCCATGGGAACTTAAATATGACTTTGAGTCTATCCCACAATAGATATACCCATGTAAAGTAGAGCAGTGAATAAAAAATTCTGATGTTAGCAAAGAATATCAAGCGTATTACAGACTGGCAATAGAATGACCCAAATCGATTTTAGAAAAATCAAGTCAGAACACTCCTTGGAAGTTATGATAACCTTTCATCTCAGGTGCTTTGCACATATTTTCAAAAGGGATTTGGCCTTGCATAAAGACATCATGCTTCTCATTGTTGTTAAGTGCCGTCGAGTTGTAGGCGACTCATAGGACCCTATGAATGAAAGACCTAGACATTTGTATAAATTTCATTCTGTCTCCAGGTTTATAGGGTTTCCGGAGGCAGGCAAGCTATTATGGAAGTGAATGCTACTCCTGCTTCCAATCTTGTTTTAATCAGGTAACTCCACCAAATACTGTCCAATATGGGTAACCAGTCTTGAATTTGACACATCAGTGTCACAGTTTTCAGCTTTGCAGCAACCACAAGTTACCTCTGTACAGCAAGTGGACACAGACCAGGGCCATATGATCTAGAAGAATGTTTCACCAAAAACAATTAAAAACAGGCCTGAGGGCCACAGATTAGAGTTATCCACCTTTGGCTTCATAGAATCACTTTCTGTCCACTAGGGCCAACTGATCCCTCTCTATGCTGTTGTTGTTAAGTGCCATCAAATTATAGTTGACCCATAGTGACCCTGTGAATGAAAGACCTGGACACTTGTATAACTTTCATAATTTCTCCAGGTTCATAGTGTTTCGTAAAACAAAAAGCCAGTGTGGAAAACATAAAAGCTTAATAAAACACACAGTGAGCTTGTTTGACAGAGTAACTGCAATAATATGTTCTAACATAACCATTATGATCATAGGGCAGTACTAATGAATGTTTTGTCCTACTGCAGTAGGCTTCAGAATCAGCTCAAAGAAGTCATCTAACAATAACTGTAAATATCTATTAACATCAATAATGTATCAGAAATTCAGTGTAGTGGGAAGAGACTTATGCTAACTCAAAGGTGGTGCCCTCTTGGGTGGTTTGTATTTACGAGTGGTTTGTGTGGGACAAAGACGAGCCATCTTCTTTTGTGTGATTGAGAGCCTCCAAAAACCACTGGCCTGGATGGTCAGCTGAAAATTACTTAAGACTCAATGGCAATGATTTTCACTTTTTGACACCCTTGTAACTTATAACTTATTGGCGTGGAGTTATGACTCATAGTGACCTATAGTCAAGTTTCTGAGGCATAAATCTCAATGGGAGGAGACTACCCATCTTTGTCTCCTTGATCAGTTAATGAATTTGAACCACAAAGTAAATATGCTTTAAGGACTTTCGTAAATTAGAGAGATTTAGTTAAGTATTAAGATGTGCCTGACTTTAACTATGATATAGTCACTTTTCTGATGCTGTTCTGTGTTATTGAGTTGACTATGACTCATAGCAAACCTATATACATTATCTCTGAAATATTCTTTATCCTGAGCCAATGGCATCATCTTCTACCGACATAATTCCATTTCTCCAGTCACTGAGTCAATCAATGAATCTAATTCTGGGTCTTTCTCTCTTACACTGTTCTTTCCAAGCATGATGTCCCTTTCCAAAGATTAGTCCCTCCTGGTCATCTGCCAAAATTATATTATATGGAGCCTCAGTATCCTGTCTCCAGGGAGCAAACTTGTTTCCCTCTCTCCAAGACAGACCTCTTTGTTCTCCTGGCAGTCCTTGGTATGCTTAACATTCTTCTCCAACACCACAAATGAAGGGCATCGATCCTTCTTCTATCATCCTTAGTTACTATCCAGTTCTCAGATGTATAGCAAGTAACTGCAAAGATCATGGCCA
>NW_006399860.1:10515271-10516706 GCF_000299155.1 Elephantulus edwardii | reverse complement strand
AATAGAGCATTGTATGACAGTGAAAACCCATAAACACAACTACTCTTAAAACTAATGAACAATCTGAGTAAAACAAGGGATGACTGAAGGAAGTGAAGACTTCACTGACGGGCAAGAAAACAAACAAACAACATGCTACTACTATTTAATTTCATTATATTGAAAACAATGAAAATCAAACAGTTTTATGCTTCCTGAAGTCGGAAAAAAAGTATAACGCTAGTGAAGAGTCCATAGAAACCAGAAAAAAAAATAAATATATATATATTTGTATACATGTTTTGTTTTTGTTGTTGCTGTGTGCTGTCAAGTTGGAACCGACTCATAGCTGATCTTAAAACAGATTGTTTGAAACTGCAAATTGCACAGAAAAAAATTGCCCAACTTTTTCTCATGGAGAAGACAGTGGATTTGAACCACAACACTTTGAATACTAAGCAACCAGAGTTCCCTGTACATACATATACACACCCACCCACACACACACACACACACATTTATGTGTATACACAAAATATGTGTTTGGAATTTTCATAATATTCTGCTTATTAATCTGAGTGTTTCTTACATAGTTGTTTTACTTGTCAGAATTCAACTAGCTCTATAACTGAATAAGTGTGCTATTCTATAGACATGTATACTGACAAAAAGTAAGTAACTAAATAAGAAAGGGAGATTGCTAGTCTAGCTATCAGCTACCTACAAACACATTCATTTTAGTCTATAGAAAGCTGAGAAGGCAAAACATGGAGAGAATTATTATTGCCTTTAAGGGTATGGTTTGAAAGCTGTATGTATAAATCTTGCTACTGTTGATTGGCCATAATATAATATTATGAACACAGTTAGCTGCAAGCTAAGACTGGGAAATATGGGAAATTTTTGTGTAGGTACTCAGCTAAAACTCTAGTATGCTATTGCTGCAACATAAAGAACAGGAATTAAGGATAGGAGTTGGAGAATAGCTCCTGCTAGCATGAGATAGACTAGCTATGATAAAATATATTCATTATCAGTCTGTTTCTTAGTATTAGATTTTTATGTTAATTAAAGTAAAATTTAGGGAATAATTAAGAATTATTTTTCCAATAGAAGAAAACTATCAGAAAATTCTTGGCTCACTACAAAGCCAAAAACATATTCACAAAAATACACCATTTTTCCTGAAATATGTTCTTATATTTGAAAGGTATGAGAAGATGCTTATATTTAAACTGCACTATGTGTCTGAGTACAACTTCTCTAGAAATGGTTTAATACTGTTGTTGTTTCATCGTTATGTGCAGTCGAGTGGCTTGTGACCCAAAATGACCCTATGTACAGCAGCTCTGCCCGTAGTGACCCTATGTATAGCAGCTCTGAACTCAGCCCTGTCCTGAGCCAGTCTCACTAACTTTGACCTATCAACCCTCATTGTCCCAGTTACTGTATTGAT
>NW_006399860.1:10510820-10514301 GCF_000299155.1 Elephantulus edwardii | reverse complement strand
TGACTGGGAACAAACATTTAGCAACACAGTTTCCAACAACGGTCTCATAACAAAAGTTTACAGAATACTCCTGGGACTCCAAAAGAAAAATACTGATAATCCAAATGGGTAAAAGACATGGAAAGATGGTTCAGAGGAACACATCCAGGTGGCCAACAGACACATGAAGAAATGCTCCAAATCACTACAAAGAAAAGAGATGCAAATAAAAACTACAATGAGATAACATTTCACACCAGTAGCGGTGGCAAAGTTTAGTAGGACAGCAAGCAACAAATATTTGAGAGGGTGTGGAGAATTGGAAATGCTAAGACATTGTTGGTGGAATTGTAAAATGGTGCAACCACTCTCTGGAAGACAGTTTGGTGTTTCCTCAAAAAGTTGAACATTGTAACTCCATATGACCCAAATATTCCATTACTAGGATATACTCCAAGGAAATTAGAACTTAGACACAAATGAGAATTTGCACATCATTGTTCATAGCAGCATTATTTATCATTGTAACAACAAGGAAACAGCCCAAGTATCCAACCACAATTGAATGGATTGAAAAATTGTGATAGATTCACACAATGGAATACTATGGCACACTAAGGCTCAACAATTTTGAACAGTACTATGTAACTTGGGGGAGGATGGAGAGCATTACGGTGAGTGAACTAATAGTCTCGTAAGGACAAATACTGCATAAGATTATTATGGTAAAAATATAAGGATAACTAGTAAAACATGTATGGTTACTTAAGGAGGGTAGAGATGAGGATGGATAGAGGCAAAACCACAGAGTTGCCCAGGATAGTGGGTGCAGGAGTGGGAGAAGGGGAAGGAAATGAGAAGGACCTACTCAAAAGACAGCAAGGTCCAGTGGTGATTAATTTTATAAAACATAACGCATGAAATGATTGTATGAACAATGTCAATGAAAAATAGTATGAAACACATAAAAATGGCAAAAATTATTATAGTTTCATTATTATAATTAACTATAGTTGACTAAATCAATGAAATTGGTCTCAAAAATTTTTCATTTACCTGTAAAAATCCTTATTTAAAATAAACTGACAATTAGATTACTGTTTTAATGGGTAAATTAACTAAGAACTGTATCTCACTGTCTTTGAATCTTAAGATTGTAAAATATGCATGACAATTGCTGTTATCTGTTATTCAATCTGGAGGAAGTCCTGGACGTGTTCACATTAGTGTTAGGAAATTTTCCAGTTACTGGAAGAGAATGAAATTGACATTCCCAAGAAAGGTGATCAAACAAAATGTGGAAAGTATCAAACAAATACCATAAATATCACATGGAAGCAAATTATTGGTGAAGATCATCCAAAGAATCACCAGAACAGTACAGGGACAAAAAAATTATCAGAGATTTAGGTTGGGTTTAGAAAAGGTGATGACACACAGAACATCGTTGCTGATGTCACATAGATCCCTGCTAAAATCAAAGAACAGCAGAATTACATCAATGCTTTATTGACTATGCAAACCTATTTGGCTGTGTAGATCATATCACATTACATCCAAATTTGGAAAGAGTGATAATCCCAGAATAATAAATTGTGCTCATGAAAATCTTATACCTAGATCATGGGGCTGTTGTTTGAACAGAAAAAAGAGAATACTACATGGTTTAAAATCAGGAAAAACATACATTAGGTAATATGCTCTCTCCATATCTATTCAATTTGTATGTTGAACAACTCATTTGAGAAGTTGTTCTCTATGAAGAAGGATGTGTTGTTAACCGGACACAGAAAGAAAACAGGGACACGAGGAAATGAATTCTGAAAAAGAGGAAGACTGAGGCAGAGGACCCCTTACATTTTAGCACTGTGAAAAGGCCCCTTTCTTCATCTACCTATGTTTTTTATTTAATTTAAGCCAATGATAGTGAAAAAAATATTTTATCTCCAGAAACTATATTTTCCTTATGCGTAAGTGTTACCAACATAATAATGGGTAAGCTTAATCTTTAAACTAAGACCAGCGTTCAGACATGGCATCCACTCCGGTGGGAAGCTGGGAGGAACCTTCTGTTTGCAGAGAGTATCCAATATCTCTCTGGGGGGCTTGGCAGAATTATCTTTTTTGCAGAGAGCACTCAGTCCTGCCCGGACTCTGATCTCAACTGCACACCAGCTATCACTATGCAGGCCATCCACAATGTGCAACCAGAATCAGAGACAGATTCATCAGCAACCTGCATTATGCAGATGATACACCTTACTTACTAAAAGTGAGAAGACTTTATGTGCTTGCTGCAAAAGATCAAAGATTTCAGCCTTCTTTATGGACTATATCTCAACACAAAGAAAACAAAAATTCTCACCACTGGACCACTAGGTAACATCATGATACATGGAGAAAAGATTGAAATTATCAATGAATGCATCTTATGTGGATCCATAATCAACACAGTTGATACCAGCAGTGAGGAAATCAATAGACATATTGCATTGAGGAAGTCTGCAATCAGGGACCATTCAAAAGAACTGAGGAGCAATGATGTCAGTTTGAAGACTAAGGTATGCCTAGTGCAGGCCATGTTATTTTCAATCACTTGTTATGCATCTGAGAGCTAGACAATTAATAAGAATGACAGAATAAGAATTTATACCTTCAGGTTGTAATATTGGAAAAAATACTGACTATCCAACTGACTGCCAAAAGAACCAACAGATATGTTGTGGAAAGAATGAAACCGGAGTGTTTTTTGGAGATAAATATAAATAAAGCTTTGCTTCAAATACTTTCGGCATGTTGTTAGGAGGGCCTAATTCCTAGGTGAGAGATATCATGTTTGGAAAGGTAGAAGGTCGGCAAAAGAGAGAAAGACCTTCAACCAAATGGATTGACACAGTGATCGGCTTGAGTATGACAGAGACGCTGAGGATAAGTTAGGGCACTGGTCTGTTTTTCATCATGGTTGCTATGAGTCACACTTAACTAGAGGGCACCCAACAGCAACAACTGTCCAGTCAAAACAGTGATTAAAACAAAACAAAACAAAAGTGATTGTTGATCCTCCAGCCAGTTATCATAGGTAGAAGAAGGCTTGGGAGGAAATGATCTTTTTCCCTCGAAGTGGCTGGTCTGATGGATCTGAATCTCATGTCTGTAGCTTTGCAGTTCAACTCCTTACCATTATATATAATGACATTCTGTTCCATGTCTAAATATCTTCACAGTGGTTGCCGTACTTGAGGCCACTGTTGCAGCCACTGTGTCTCTCAGTCTATCTCTCTTTGAATTTTTCTAAGCTTGATATTTTTCTCCATGAGTAGTCATTCCTAACATCACACAAAAAGTATATTTGATAAATTTTCACCATCTTTACTTCCAGTAAGTTTCCTGACTATACGTATTCCAAGACAGAGCTGTTCATTTTCTTGAAGAACCATGGAATATTTGTTTCGTTAGCAGTAACATAATTCAAATATATAAATTCTTTAATCTTTCTTATAGT
>NW_006399860.1:10502857-10510720 GCF_000299155.1 Elephantulus edwardii | reverse complement strand
AAAAAAAAAAAAAAACAAGCAAAAATGTCCCTGCTATGGAGTTAATTCTATTTTATGGTGACTCTCGCCGGAATTTCTGAATATATATTTTTATGAGAGGACTCTGTTTATGGTTCTTCCACAGAACAGCTCAACCAAAATTGTACATATGTTAAAATATGTACTCAAGAAATTATTTTGTTAGAAAATATCCCTTTCTTGAAATGGATAATAATAATTTTTTTAAAAAAATCTAAGGTAGTTTTATTTCTAAATTTCACAATCTTGATCTTGTATTGATGAAATATTTTTGTATCAAATTTTTTTCCTTTCTTTTTTTATATTCTAGTAATTGTTACACTTTTATTGTGTTTCTTTTATTTATTTTTACAGTCCCTCCCATGTTAGGTAATAATTTACAAAATCATTGCTAAAGCATGCTGCGTAATATTCCACTGTGTGAATGTACAATATTTTCGCAATCCATTCCATTGTGGTTGGGAATTTGGGCTGTTTCCAGGTTCTTGTTATGGTGAATAATGTTGTTATGAACATTGGTGTACAGTCTCTGTGTTTCAGTTCTCATTTTCTCAGAATCTTTTAAAAAATTCTTGCTCTAGTTTTGTATTTATTGCCCTGTCTAGTCTTTACTCACAGACACAGCACACACCTCTTTTCATACTTTCTTAAAAATCTTGATCTACTAGAAAAGTAGAATGTCTTAAAACATAAGATACAACAATCCACAGTGACAGGTGAAAAGTCTCCAACTAGGAAGGAGAATAAGAAACTTTAGCCAAGAAATTTTTTCGAAATAGAAATTGAGTCAAACACACCACAGACAGTAGTAACTAGCAAACTAGAATTGGGATTAGAAATGAATAAATGAGAGAGCCAGAGAAGAAAAAAGATATTAAAGAGAAACCTAAAGAGAGTAACAGTAATAGATAGAAAGTAAACAGAGAGATATCATCAAAACAAGCAGTACAGAAAATATTTGAGCGACTTATTAATATTTAAAACAATCCTAGCTCAACATGTGAAATTAAGAAGTATGTGAAAATGGACACAATCAGAACACAAAACAGAAGACAATTATATCAATGTATAAATAACAAATTACATTACTAACCCATCTATTACATAACTCTTAAACATCTAAAAATCATAGTTGAGCGAAATTGACACAATCTTAACAATCCCAATTAATGTTATGCTAGGATCATATCTCACTTTTTGTTGCTTTCAAACTTATATCAAAATTGTACAAAATAGGTGAATAGTAAATAATTTGCTATAGTAAATATGAAAAATCTGATAAAGTGTCAATAAAGAAAGAGTATGTATTTATCAGTTGACAGATGTTCTCACAAATAATTTCTTTTAATGCATTATTTTTGAAAAGAATATATTATCACTTTTAAATTGAAAAAAAAACACCTAAAAATATTTATGCAAAGACTTTGGGAGATATTAGAAAGTAGCAGATCTGATAATTCAGCCTTGTTTTATTAAAATAGTTTATTAATATGACCTTGCTCCTTTAACAAATTTCCAAAAATCATAGTTACTTAACAGACTATATATATATATATATATACACACACACATATATATTAATATACATTAATATACATTAATATATATTAATCTTACAGTTATCAAGGTTAAAAATCAGACTGAATTCACTAGATTAAAATCACTGTGTTAGTAGGGTCCTTTTCCTTTTGGAAATTTTAGAGAATAATCTATTTACTTGCCTTTTTCTGTTATTTAGGACTATCCATATTCCTTATAAGAAGAATCAGTGTCTGTGTTTTGGTGTTAGAGAAGAGCACTGAATATTCCATGGACTGCCAAAAGGGAGAAAAAGCAAACAAACAAAAAAAATCTTAGAAACTGTAGAACCGGAATCCTCGTTATAGGCAAAAATGGCAAAGCTTCATGTCTTCATGTTTTGAGTATGTTGCTAGGAAAGGCTATCTTTGGTTATGTGACCACTGAATTTTATCTCCTGGATTAATTGTTCTGCTTTTTAAGTAAAGGAACATTATTCTGTAATCCATATTTCTTGTCCAGCTCTCAGATGTATAGCAAGTGCTTGAAAAGACCTTGGCCTGAATCAGGCATACACACTTTGTGTTTAAAGTGACATAATTGCTCTTCAGTGTTTTGAAAAGGTCCCTGACAGCTGACTTATCCAATGCAATGCCTCCTTTTCTCCTGTGTGCTGGTACTAAGGGATTGATTGTTGATCAAAGTAAGATGAAATTATTGCCACATTCACTCCTTTCTCTATCTATCATAATATTTCCCAGTGGTGGGGATCTTTTTCTTCTTTATGTTGAAATGTAGTGCATATTGAAGACTGTGGTCCTTTATCTCTTCATCAAGCATTTCAAGTACTCCTCACTTTCAGCAAGCAAGGTTGTGTAATGTGCATAACACAGGTTGTTGATGACTCTTCCTATGATCTTGATGATGCATTTCTCTTCAGAGTCCACTTACATGAGTGATATGCACTGCATACAGAGTGAATAGGTATAAAGAAGAAAACAAACCTGATGCTCCTGTTTTAAAACTTGCAGTGTTCTCTTACTTCTTTTAGACAACAGCTTCTAAATCTAGATATATATTTCACACAACTAAATGATTTGGGGTTCTCAATCTTCTCAGTCTTAGCTGTAGTTTGTTAAGATTGGAATATCCAAATGCATTTGCTTAATCAATAGAACACAGGTAGACATTCTTTGGATATTCTCTGCTTTCAGCCAGGATCCATCTTACATCAACATTGATATTCCTGATATCATGACTTCTTCTAAAACCTGCTTGAACTTCTGGAAGTTACCTGTGAATATGCTTTTGTAGCTGTTTTTGAATGATCTTCAGCAATATTTTGCTTGCATGTGATATTACTGATGTTGTTTTTGTTATGTATGTGGTTTTTAGTTGCCTGACCCACAAGGACCCTGTGTACAACAGCCCTAAACCATACTATATCCTATTCCAACATTACTGTCTCTGACACACCTACCCCATTACCCCACTTACTGAATCAATCCATATTATTTAGGGTCTTCCTCTCTTGTGATGTCCCTGCACCCTCCCAACTATGACATCCCTCACCAAGGAATAGTCTCTCCTTTGCAACATGTCTAAAGTAGGTCTGATGAAGCTTCAGAATCCTTGCATCCAAGGAGCAGCCTGGTTTCACATTCTCTAGGATAAACCTGTTTATTCTCTTAGCAGTTCATGATATATTCAATACTGTTCTCCAGCACCACAGCTCAAAGACATCAATTCTCCTTCTATCATCCCTAGTCATTGTCCAGCTTCTGATGCATAAAAAGTAATTACAAAAACTATGGCCTGGATCAGGCACGCCTTAGTCTCTAGACTGACATTGTTGCTCTTCATTATTTTGAGAGGTCTCTGACAGCAGACTTTCACAATGCAATTTGCTTTTAATTTCCTGGTTGCTGGTATCAAGAGTGTTCATTGTGGATCCAAGAAAACTAAAGTTGTTAACAATCTCAATCTTTTCACCATAATGATGCTGCCAATTGGCCCAGTAGTGAGACTTCTTGTTTTCTTGATGTTGAGCTTCACCCATATTGAAGTGCTTCAGGTCCTCTTCAGTTCCAGCAAGTAGGGTTGTGTAATATGCATAACACAGATTGTTGATGAGTCTTACTCCAATTCTGATGCCACATTTCTCCTCTACGAGCCAGCCTCCCAGTTAATCTGTTCTGCATATAGGTTGAAAAGTTATGGAGATATGATGACACATCCCTTGTGTACACCCTTCCCAGTTTTGAACCATGCAGTGTTTCCTTGCTCTGTTCTGATGACTACCTCCTGTTCTAAGTATGGGATTTGCATACACATGATCAGGTGTTCTGAGATTCCTATTCTTCTCAGAGTTAGCCACAGCTTGCTGTGATCCACACAGTCAAATGCTTTTGCCTAGTCAATGACACACAGCTATACATTCCTCTGGTACTCTCTGCTTTCAGTCAAGATCTAGCTAACATTAGTTATAATATCCCTAGTACTACAGCCTCTTCTAAACCCAGGCTGCACATCTGGCAGTCCTCTCTTGATGTGATGTTCCAGTTGTTTTTGGATAATATTTCAGTAGAATCTTGCTTGCATGTGATATTAATGATTTTTTTTTTTTATAATTTCCACATTCTGTTAGGTCACCTTTCTTTGGAATGGGAGCAAATACAGATCTCTTCCAGTCAGTTGGCCAAGTGGTTGTCCTTCAGGTTTCTTGACACACCTTGGTGAGTACATCTAGAGCAGCCTCTGTTTGTTGAAATAATGTCACCCAGTAAGCCCTCTAATCCTGGGACCTTGTTTTTTGCCAATTCTTTCAGAGCAGCTTTAACTTCTTCCTTCATCACCATAGGCTCTTGCTAATGTTATTTCATGAAATTCTTCTGTGCCCACCACCAATTCCTTTTGGTACAATGACTCTGTATACTCTTTTCATCTTCTTTTAATGCTTTCTGGATCATTTCATTTTCTGCCCAAAGAATCCTGAAGTATTGCAACTTGAGGATTGTGTGAGACGTCTTAATATCTTCCCTTTGCTTTGGTTTTTCAGTGCACCAGTGCAATACCCAGTTTCTCTTCTGACATCATCTTGGTATATTATTCCTCCTCTGTCTTTGTAATGACCCCTGCATTCTTCCTAGATAATATTATTGATAATACTGATATTATTCCATAATTTCATATTTTGTTGACTCATCTTTCTTGAGAAAGGGGACAAATATGGATGTCTTCCATTCAGTTTGCCAGGTAACTATCCTCCAAATTTTCTGGTATAGACTGATGAGCAAATACAGAAGTATTATTACTTGAAATGTGTCAAATGATATTTCATCAAGTCCAGGTCCCTTATTTCTTGTCAATGTGTTAAAGCAGCCTGAACTTCTTCCTTTATTAGTATTGGCTTTTGTTCATACTGTATTGCCTGCATTTTTACAGTGTCAACCAATTCTTTTGGTACAATAACTTTGTGTATTCCTTCCATCTTCTTTAGATACTTCCTGAATTATACAAGACTTTTCCCATAGCCTCTTTCATTATTGCAACTTGAGGCTAAACCACAGAGCCTATTTATGTAATTATGCTTTACAATGTTATAAAATTTATATAAAATCCTGTGTTTAAGTTGTCCAGGAGAAGTACTATATCTACTTTAAGAAATAATTGTAGTTTGGAATAAAAATGGCTTGTCTGTTATTTAAAAATTTAAAGCCTTGGAAATTCAATGGATGATCAGCATTAGTTAAGATTAGCACAATGACAGGATTAGTGGGACTTATCTGTGTGGTGAAAGTCAAAGCCAGTAGTCAGAAAAATCATATTGAACAACCCATTATACCAAAAGTTATCTTATTTACATAAGAACTTAGCTATGTTAAATTTTAGATTGCTACAATCCTGAAGACATGGGGTTTGAGGCCACGAGCTGCTCTGCAGGAGAAGGATGGATGATCTCTTCCTGTGCAATAACTGCCTCTAAAAACCCAGTAGAGGGTCAGCTCTGGGTAAGTTCTGACTCTAAGGTACAAAACAGCAACAACAGGTTAAATTGTGTAATATCTGCAATGTTTATTTATTTGATTTTTAGTATTTATTTTTGCCTATTATTTTAAATAAGGTAATGGTATATTTATATCTTACTACATTCTTTTCTGTTTATATAAAACAATATGACAAGATATATGGTGGTGAAGTCCACTAGTGCACTGCACTACTAGGACACCTCTGAGAACCTGTAAGAGGATCAGCTATGAGTTGGTTCTGCGTAAATGGTACAAAAAACAATAACAAGAGCAGCACTAGAACTTATTAAGTGTTTAAAAGTAAGCATCTATAGAAATAGGATTCTGAATTAATTGGGAGAGAAATACACATTTTTTAAGAAAATGTTATTACAAAGACTAGCAGTTTATTATATGTGGTAATCTGATTGACTTAAACAGTTAACAACCTGACTACTGAACAAGAAGTTGGTGGTTGAATCTACACAGAGATGTTAGGAGACAGACTTGGCAATTTGTCTTGATAAGGTCACTGATTTGAAAACCCTAAGGAATAGGTATACTCTGCACAAATAAGGTTGCCATGAGTTAGTTGTCATAAGTTACTCAACAACAAAAAAAAAAACAAAAACAGATAAATAAGTATAGCAGATAATATAAAATTCAACATAGGTAAATTCTTAAGTGAGTAAAGAAAACAACCTCTGCTCTAGTGGATTATTCAACACAATTTTTCCGGTCATTGGCTTTGTCTGTGATAACATTGGTAGGTTCCACTGGCTTAGTGTCGATTCTCATAAATAGTGATTCACCAATAAGATTCCAATACTATATATCTTTAAAGAAACAAATAAGCTATCTTTCATCCATGGAAACACTGGTTGTTTTCAACTGCCAAACTTTCAGTTAGTATACCACATATGGCTAGATTGGGCTATGCAAAAATGAGATATTTGTGATCCACCAATGCGATCGGATAACTTGCTCAACATGTAAATAAGGCAAATCGCACCTTTTGGGTGGAAACATAAAAAGAAGGTGTGTACATAGGAGAGGATGGATGAGTTTCATCATCCTGCAAGGCTTAAATTGAGCAAGTTCAAAGGTAGGAAGGAAGAAGCTCATTACTACCTAAAAGAAGAGGTAAAGGGTACATAATGTCTTTTGGAATAGAAATTCTTGCACAAAACAGAGTAAGATTGGACACAGCAATAGCAGCTGCAACACAAGTAGCAGAGATTGAAAAGAGCTAAAGACCAGTTTGAGACAGATCTGTGTTAAATTTGCTGCACCAAAACCCAAGAGACAAAGCTTACTCATAGAAGACAGCAGCAGGAGGGGGCATATTTAAAAAGCAGAAATATCTGTGAGACCAAGAGTGACAGAGTGACCTCCTGGGAGCATGCCTTTGAAGAAACAGCCCGAATTATTTCCAACTTCAGTTGTAACCTGTTACTTCTTTAATAAAACTCAGAATTATGTCTGTGAGTTCTGTGTGGCTATTGCAAGAGACTATCAAATTAGCATAGTAAGAACAGCAGGAAAAATGGCAGAGTTAGAATTTATAAAAGATGTGGTTGAATGGGGTCATGACTTAATAGAAATTAGTGCTGTGCTATTGATGTTGTTAAGATAAATTTCACCACTTTTAGTAGTTGTTAGAGATTATATCCCACTACCCCATGTCTGTCAAATTATTTTACACAAATAGAAATAAGAATGCACTAAGACATAATGTACCAGTATCATTTCTAAAAAAAGATAGACAATATTACAGTTTAAAAATTTGAAGACTATAGATATTAAAACAAGCATGGGGTGATATCAGGGGATTTGTGTGCCTTCTCTTTAATATTTTCAATGCATAGTTTAAAGATTATATAGACGTAGATCTCTCTGTCATTGCCACCATGTCAAAATCAACTCATAGCTTACCCTCTGACAAGTTTGTAGAGGCTCTAAATCACATGGCAGGTAATTACTTATCTTTTGTCCAAGGAGTAACTAGTGGGTTTGAAACACCCTTGCTCGATTGACAACACTACTCTCTAGCCACTAGGTTGCAAGATCTCCCTTAGTTCTAGATTTAGCTCTAACTATAAAATAGATCTTTACTTGTGGTAGTAAATGTGTAATCTCCTTTAGAGATTAACTTCCTCTGAAAATCTGAAGGACATGAACAATGAGATGTTTTCTACTCAACAGAGCACAACACATACACAACATACATCTATCTCTACCTATTTATATCTATCTATACATAGAATGGGCTGCTGGAGGTGAGGTAGGTCAGAGGACTCCAAGCTTGTGTGGTGGTTTT
>NW_006399860.1:10499001-10502572 GCF_000299155.1 Elephantulus edwardii | reverse complement strand
CCCCAAGCATAGAGGACTCTTCTTCATAGGGTCACTATGAGTCGCCTGCAACTCGATGGCACTTAACAACAACATACATAGAATGAACAGGTCTGTCCTGAAGAAGGTAAAACCAAATTCCTTTTTGGATTCGAGGATTTTGAAGCGATCCTCACAAACTTTGGGCATATTGCCAGGAAGGAACAGTCTTTAGAGAAGGAAATCTTGCTTGGAAGTATGGATAAATAGTTCAAAGGAGAAATACGGTTCAGGAGATGGATTGACACAGTAAGTGGTGTAATGAGGAGAAGTATGTCAGAAACAGATTAGCTCAGGATAGGGTATGGTCCAGAGCTACTGTACATGAACATTTAGGGTTGCTATAAGTTACAGAAGACTCAACAGCACATAACAACAATCTGTGTGTGTGTGTACATATATATATGTATGTAAATATATAGCTCTGATGGCCTAGTGATGAGAAGCTGTACTGAAATTTGAAGATGCATAGTTTGAATCTACCAACTTTGTGGAAGAACAATGAGCAATGTTCTTGTGGGATTAACTGCCTCTTCTTAAAAGATCCTGGAGGGTTAGCTACAGATCAGTTCCTACTCAAAGCTCAAAGTACTACACACACACACTTCCTGGGAGGGGGAATATATATATATTCATATTTCAGGAAGTACTAAAAGAAGATAGAAGGAGTATACGGAGTCACTATATCAAAAAGTTTGTCTGACATACAAGAGAATTTAAAAAAACAACACATGATCAAGAGGCAATGATGATGAAGGAGAAAGTTCAGGGTGCTCTGAAGGACTGGAAAAAAAAATAAAGTCCCAGGAATTGATGGAATACCAATTGACATATTTCAACAAACAGATGCTGCCCTGGACATGCTCACCAGGTCATGCCAAGAAATCTGGACAACTATCTGGACAACTGACTGGCAGAGATCCATATTTATCCCCATTGGGGGGGGGGGAGCGCTCAACAGAGGGTAGAAACTATTGTAAAATATTTCTTATATTACATGCAAGCAAACTCTTGCTGAATATTATATAGAACAAATGCAACAGTACATTGACAGAGAACTACCAGACTAAAAGCTAGACTTAGAAGCTGCTGTGGCACTAGTGACATTATTACCAATGTCAGATGGATCTTGGCAGAAAGCAAAGAGTACCAGAGGGAGATGTATCTGTGTTTCATTGACCGTGCAAAGGCATTTGACTGTGTGAGTCACAACAATTTGTGGTTAACCTTTAAGAGAGTGTGAATTCCAGAACACTTGATTGTGCTTATGTGAAACCTTTATTTACATCAGGAAGCAGTCCTCAGAACAGAGCAGGGAAACACTGCATGGTTCAAAATCAGAAAGTTCATCAGGGATGGGACTTGTCTCCATACCTTCTTCAATCTATATGCAGAGCAGATCATTCAGGAGGCTGGGCTTTATGAGGAGGAATATGGCTTTAAGTTTGGAGGAAGACTCATCAACACCCTAACTTATGCAGATGACACAACCTTGTTTGCTGAAAGTGAGGAAGACCTCAAGGGCTTGCTGCAGAAGGTTAAAGTCATGTAGTCTTCAACCTGGATTGAAGCTCAACATCAAGAACAGAATGATTCTTAGCACTTGGCCAAATAGCAACACTGTGATGGATGCAGAAGAGATTGAAGTTGTTTACTATTAAAGCTAGGCTCCACAATCAACACTCTTGGCAGCAGCAGTCAGGAAATCAAAAGACAAGTTGCAAAAAAGACAAGGTAAATTTGCTGTCAAAGACCTCTTCAGAGTACTTATAAGCAGTAGTGTCAGTCTAGAGATTAAGATGTATCTGATCCAGGTCATGTTCTTCTCAATTACTTGTTATCTATCAGAGAGATGGAAAACTATTAAAGCTGACAGAAGAGAAATTTATTTCTTTGAATTGTGGTGCTGGAGAAGTGTCATGTACATAACATGGACCACCAAGAAACAAGTCTGTCTTAGAGAGAGAGAAACTAAGTTTTTCTTTGGAAGCTAAAATTTTGAAGCTCTATCTCACATATTTTATGCATGTGTCCAGGAGGGACCAGTTCTTGAAGAAGGACATCATACTCAGAATGGTGGAGGGGCAGCACAGCAGAGGAAGACCTGGGATGAGATGGATTGATATAATAACTAGGCAATACGGATGGGTGTGTCAAAAATCAGTAAGACTGATTCAGGACAGGGCAGGTTTCAGAGTTGTTGTACATAGGGTTGTTATGAGTCTCCAGGTCACTCGATGACACATAATAAGAAATATATATATTTGTTGTTCTGCGCCACGGAATTGGAACTGATCCATAGCTAACTCTTCTTCCAGTTTTCAGAAGTAGCTAATCACTCAAGAGAAGAGTACCCATCTGTCTCCCCCATATGTATGTACGTATAGATATAGATATATTGTTGTTATTATGTGCCATCAAATCACTTGCAATTCATAACCAAGTCACTTGCAATTCATAGCGACTCTATGTACAATAGCCCTGAATCCTGCTCTACCCTGTGCCAACTTTACTGTCTCTGACACAACTATCCTCAATACCCCAATCACTGAGTTAATCCATCTCATGGATGGTATTACTCTCTTTGTCCCTCCACTCTTCTAAGCATGATGTCTCTCTCCAAAAACTGATCTGTCCTTGCAACATGCCCCAAAGTATGTCAGATAACCCTCAGAATCTTTGCCTCCAAAAGCAGGCTGGTTTCTCCAAAATGAACCTGTTTGTTCTCCTAGCAGTCCATGTTATATTCAATAGTCTTCTCAAGCCACTCAGCAAAGACATCAATTCTCTTTTTATCACCCCTAGCCATTATCCATCTCTCTGACACATAGCAAGCAATTGAAAAGACTATGGCCTGGATCAGGCACACCTAAGTCTCCAGATTGATTGTTCTTCAGTATTTTGAAGAAATCCCTGACAGCTGACTTTCCCAATGTAATTTGTCTCTTGATTTCCTAGCTGCTGGTACCAAGAATGTTGATTGTAAAGCCAAGCAAACGAAACTGTTAACAATCTCAATCTCTCACCATCTATAATAATGCTGCCAATTGGCCCAATGGTGAGAATCTTTGTTTTCTTGATGTTGAGCTTCAACCCATATTGAAGGCTGCAGTTCTTGATCTTTTGCAGTAAGTGCTTCTGGGCCACCTCAGTGCCAGCAAGGAGAGTTGTGCCATTGTATAATGCAATTTATGATGAGTCTTCCTCTAATCTTGATGCCACATTTCTCCTCATACAGCCCCGTCTCCTGGATGATCTGTTCTGCATATTGAAAACGTACAGAATACCTATCTGGTATACACCATTCCCGATTTTAAACAGTGCAACAACTCTCCGCTCTGTCTGACCACCTGACCATTACACACACACACACACACACACTATAAATAATTATATGTTGTTGTTAGGTGCCACCGAGTTGTCGACAACTCATAGCAAACCTATGAACAAAAGGCCTGAGCACTGTGCATGGAGTTTCTGGAGGCAAGCCATTTCGGAAGTGGATGCCACTCCTGCTTCCAAGCTTGTTTTAATCGGGAAGCTCCACCAAACA
>NW_006399860.1:10486008-10487016 GCF_000299155.1 Elephantulus edwardii | reverse complement strand
GAAAACCCTATGAACCTGGAGAGAGGATGAAAGGCACACAGGCATCGAGGACTCTCCTTCATAGGGTCGCTATGAGTCACCTGCGATTCGATGGCACTTAACAACAACATATATAAAGTGAACAAATAGTATCTTGTTTTACCTACTATAATTATTATTATCAATGTATAGAAATTAGTGGAAGCAATTAATTGTAAACATGATTGGCAGCACATCATAAAAACTAAATGTTGGGAATTTAATATTTGAAACTAATATGTAAGCTGCCTTAAATTTTTTGAACCAGTTTGTTTTGGATACAATAGAATGTGGGCCCTAAATATTAATGAGACAACTCAATAATATAACTACACTTGGGACATTTCAAGGATGTTTTGAATGTCAGAGTTGATTGAAGATGTTCTGGTAGATCAACCATTCAGATAATTGAAATTAAACTCCTTACCAAAAAAGAGATTACTAGTTCACAAACTTAGAAAGGAAAATGCACCATCAACTAATAATAAATAAAACAATATTGATAGAAACAGATAGGGATTTAAAAAATAAAACAAAAGAAAAATTAAGAACTTGGCAGTTTGTCACAGATAGGTATCTATTAACTGGCATTTCAGTTAACCTATTATTTAACATTTGTTGAATACCTAACATTAACATATAGTATATGAGTTATTAGAATCACAATTTTTGTTGTTTTGATTATGTGCTATTGAGTTGCTTCTGACTCATGTACAACAGCTCTGAAGCCTTCCCTATCCTGAGCTAGTCTCAGTGACTCCAGCATATCTACTTCTATTGCCCCAGATACTGTATCAATCCATCTCATACAGATTCTTGCTCTGCTGTGCTGTCCCTTGACCCTTCCAAGCATGATGTCCTCCAAAGGACCGTTCCCTCTTGGTCACATGCCCAAGGTATGTGAGACAGAGCTTCAAAATCCTAGCTTCCAAAG
Organism: Elephantulus edwardii; assembly: GCF_000299155.1. Lineage (NCBI taxonomy): Eukaryota > Metazoa > Chordata > Mammalia > Macroscelidea > Macroscelididae > Elephantulus > Elephantulus edwardii. The sequence continues at coordinate 10,486,064 of NW_006399860.1, read as the reverse complement.
ACAAACTTGATTCCACCCTCCCCAAGACAGATCTATTTATTTTCTTGGTAGTCCAC
>NW_006399860.1:10483865-10485383 GCF_000299155.1 Elephantulus edwardii | reverse complement strand
AGAAGAATGAGAATCTCAGAACACTTAATTGTTTTCATGAGAAACCTATATTTAGACCAAGAAACAGTCACTAGAACAGAGAAAGGAAACACTGTAGTGGTTCAAAATAAGGAAATAAGTGTGTCAGGAATGTGTCCTTTCTTCATACTTTTCCAGCTGTATGTGAAACAGATCATTCAGGAGACTAAACTATAAGGAAGAATGTGACACCAGGATTGGAGGAAAACTCATCAATAACCTGCATTATACAAATGATACAAATTTGCTTACCAAAACTGAGAAGGACTACAATCTTCAATATGCATTCCAGCTAAATAGCAAGAAAACAAAGATTGGCATCATAATAGAGGGGGCGGGGCAGGGGGGAAGTGAGATGGTTAACAATTTTATCCTGTTTGGATTCACAATCAACACTCTTAACATCAGCAGTCAGGTAATAAAAAGATGAATTGAATTTGAAAAGTCAGCAATCCAGGACCTTTTCAGAGTGTTGAGGAGCAATGATGTAAGTCTAGAGACTAAGGTGCACCTAATCCAGGCTATGGTCATAACAATTACTTGGTATGCATCACTGAACTGGATAAAAAGAAAAATCAATATCTTCTAGTTGTGGTGCTGGAGAAGAGTATTGAACATAATATGGATGTTAAGAAAACAAAGAGGTCTGTCCTGAAGAATGAAATCCGGTTGCTCTTTGGATGCAAGTATATTGAAACTCCATCTCATATACTATGTGTATGTTTCCAATAGGGACCAGTACTTGGAGGAAGTTATCATGCTTGGAAAGGTGGAGGGTCAACACAAGAGAAGAACACCTTGAGTGAGAGAGATTGACACAGGGACTGGGGTAAAAGGGGCAAGTGCATCTGAAAAACTAAGATTGTCTCAGAATAGGGCAGAGTTCAGATTTATTGTTTGTAGGATTGCTAAGAGTCATGATTGACTTGATGACACATAACAACAACATCAACAACAAGAACAATATTGTAAATGTATAAATCAAGAGAAAAAGGGAAGTAAGTAGAGCCAATTTGAAGTTAGGACCTTCTTTTCCACTAGAAATTAATATGTCTTTAATATGATGTAAGTGAAGTCTAGTGGGGAATTCTGATGGCATAGTCTTGTTCCAGGGCAGATGGACAATCTCTTGCTGTGCAATATACGGCATGAGAAACCCTATGGAGGGTCAGTCATTAATCAGTTTTGATTCCACATGTAATGTGTTATGCATTAGACTGCTAACATTGTTGGAAGTTTGAATTCATTCACTCCTCTAGAAAAACACTTGCACTCAGAAATCTGACAATGATTTCAGTGAGTCAGAAGCACCTTCATAGCAGTGAATTTGATTTGTGTGAGGAGCACTCATGATATATTAAGTTATGTGTTAAGCCATTAACCAAAATGTCAGTGGCTCTCATTGGCCAGTTTCTCCATAGAGAAAGACGAGGCAGCTGGCTCCCTTAAAGATTTGTTATTGTTGTTGTTGTTGTTGTTATGTGCTGTCGAGTAGTTTGC
>NW_006399860.1:10480039-10483070 GCF_000299155.1 Elephantulus edwardii | reverse complement strand
ACACTTCTCCTCATAGAGCCCAGCCTCTCGGATAGTCTGCTCTGCGTACAGGTTGAAAAGGTATGGAGATAGGACACATCCCTGGCATACACCCTTCCCAGTTTTGAACCATGCAGTGTTACCCTGCTCTGTTCAGATGACTGGGTCTTGGTCCTAGTATAGGTTTTGCATTAGCATGATTAAATGTTCTGGGTTTCCCATTCTTCTCAGAGTAAGCCACAGTTTGTTATGATCCACACAGTCAAATGCCTTTGCATAGTCAATGAAACACAGATAGACATTCTTCTGGTATTCCCTGCTTTCAGCTTAGATCAATCTAACATCAGTGACAATATCCCTAATACCATGACCCCTTCTAAACCCAGGCTGGACTTCTGGCAGTTCTCTGCTGATGTGCTGTTCCAGTCATTTTTGGATAATCTTCAGTAGAATCTTGCTTGCATATGAAATCAATAATATTTTTCTGTAGTTTTCACACTCATTTGGATCACCTTCTTTGGAATGGGAACAAATATAGATCTCTTCCAGTCAGGTGGCCTAGTGGCAAGAAGCTGCATTACTATCCCAAAGGAGTGCGGTTCACATCCACCAGATGCACCACTGGAGAAGGAGGGGCAATCTCCTCCTATGCCAGTCAAATCTGATTTAACAGTACACCACACCTTAAAGGTTTACAGCTTGGAAATCCCATGAGGAAGCTTGGAATATCAGAAACCTTAAATATTGGCTTTTCTTTCCCTTGTGTTAGCACCCATGTTGAGGGCATGGTCTCCAGCTACCTTAACTGCAGACACAGGGTCTTGCAAATCATCAACAGCTGTGGGTCCAATAAAAGAAAATTCTTTATATACTGAGAGATATGATAGTGAAGAAAGGATGTAGAGACTGCAGTACTGTTGTGAGGAGTGTTGCACTGCTGTGATGAAACTGTGATAAGGTGTAAACAGAACCTAGGAGATGGAGCCACAGTTACAAATTTTGCAGGTTGGATGATCAAAGAAAAAGTTGACTTGTAACTTCTCTGAGATAAAGTTTGCTGGATAATTGAGGAAACCAGAAGTTCATTTGTGCTGCTGAATTGAATCTGGACTTCTAGTAATTGAGAAATTGTTCCCTGTTAATCTGCCCTGGGACTGCCAGACTAAACCAGGATTTTCATTGTTTGATATCCTTTGCCTTCTCCACTTCCCAACCTATTCCTCTAAAAAGCCCCACAACTGTGAGTAAAGTTTCTGAGTTAAGTTGCTATAAACATTGAACCCAATGATTGGTAGAAAGAGGCAAGGGCATGTGGGGTGGCTTGTTTGAGCATGCAGCTATTGGTTTGGTATTATAGTTTTTATTGGGGACAGTTCTCCTTTAAGCAACAGGTAGAAGTCAGACTCATTCCTTTTCTTGTTATATCTGCTCCTTTTACAACTGCCGAAGAAATACAAAGGAGGATCACTATAAATTGGAATTAACTCGATGACAGTGAGGATTTTCTTTTTTATTTGTCCTTAGTTTTGAGATAGGGAAATAATGTGCTATATCATGGGCCAAATACCATTAGAGAATAATCCTTGGTTGACAGTTAAGTTTATTCTACAAATGCATGTCTATTTTTAACTTTATGAGGGTAAGACAACAGAATTAATGGGTAAAAATAGAGATGTTAAAGGGGGTTTGTCTGTTTAAAGATTTGCAGCCTAGGAAACCTTTCAAGACAGCTCTACTCAGTCTGATAAGGTTCATTTTGAGTAGGAATTGACTAAATGTGTAGGGGTTTCAAGTTAATTTATTACAGAATTGACTCTATTTCCCTCCTTATTCTCATTCTTCTTTTTCCTACACATCGTTCTAATATTAGGGAGCTCTGGTGGCCTCATGCTAAGGAGCTGCACTGCCAGCCCAAAGAAAGGCATGTGATTTGCATCCACCAGTTGCTCTGTGGGGGCAAAGATCTGGAATGTACTCACATATGTTTACACTGCCTCTGAAAAGTCACTGGAGGGTTAGGTATGAGTCTGTTCTGACTCAGATGCAAAATATTCTCACTTTACAGCAACAAAATTAATAGTGGTTCCCCCACCTGCCCACCCCAGTCCAGCTCAATGATGGCATGTTTAGAGATTTTACGTCTAAAAAATCTGTTAAGATGATTCTTTTCTAAAAGATGTCTCTATTCCCATGAAAAATATCCTCTCGTGATAGAACAAAAACTAGTTTCCTCTCAGTTATACTCCCAATAGAGTTCTAAAATAAGAGAAATTTCAATTGTTTTATTTTCTCAGAAATATTTATGTGCAAATGTAAGTAAATTTTGAATAAAATTTAAATAAATAGTTGCACTATTCATATGTTTTCATTAGATTTGGGTTTACTTTTGATTTTTAGTTGATTGTAACTCATTATAACCCTATAGGACAAAGTAGAACTTAAAGATCGGGTGTCTAAGTCCACCAACTGCCCACAAAAAAAAAAAAAGGAAAAAAAAGGAGGCAGTGAGATTACAGAAAATTTCACATCCTTGGAAATAATTTGTAGTAGTTTTACTCTGTCCAGTGAGTCAGAATTGGTGCAACAGTAGCAGGTTTTTTACTTTTAAAAAACCTTTTGTATGTCAACATGTATTTCTAAAACAGCATGTAAAATAATATATCCACTTGCAATAAAGAAGATACTATTTAGTATTGTGAAAGGAACAGTGGTCATTTAGTGGTAAGGAGTTGCACTGTCAACCTGAAGGTAAATTGTTCCACTGTCCCAGCTACCCCATGGGAGAATGGTGGTCATTAACTTTCCATAATATTTACTGCCTCTGAAAATCTGCTACAGGGTCATCTATGAGTGTGTTTCAGCTTGAGACAGCATGTAACAGCAACAACAATAGCAAATACTATTGCAGAATCTCTAGGTAAATATGTGGAGAAATAATATAATGATGTGTTTATCTTTTTTTATTATTATTAAATTTTATTAGTTTCTATGAACATTCACAGGGATTCTGGGATTTCACTCCTTCATTGCTGCACCATTCTCTCCACCCTCC
>NW_006399860.1:10460271-10479438 GCF_000299155.1 Elephantulus edwardii | reverse complement strand
TTTCAGTTGCATATAAATCTTGAAACTATTTTAGATTATGATATTGCTGTCAATATAATTTTAAACTTATTTTCTAATTGTGTGTTTTATGAATCTATTGACAATTATTTTCATATTGTTAAAATGTATAGACTCTTCTGAATGTTTTTAGTGATTTTAGATTTTTTTTCCATTTGTGTCCTTACATTTGAATATTTTCAATTCAAATCATCATATATTCTTCTTTAAAGAAACTGTGACTGGTGTGAGTACAGTTATTGTCTGACTTCCAGTAACTTAACAAAGGAAGAATCTTCACCAGCAGTATCTACAGTACAAAGCTGATTCCTACTAGGTCAGGCATGACCCCATCCATTTATAGTCTGTTATGCTAATATCAGTAGCACACTATGTACAAAAAGGTAGAAACTAACAATGTTCCAAATGTTTGACATGCTGTACGACCCCATGATTTCTGATATCACTGTTTCTACTCTGTTCCGTTCCCCTACTCCTCTTTGTCCTCTGGGTCTGTAGTTCATTGAAAAGTGTCACATAAACTCAATCCTGTTGGTGAAATGATTCATGCAACTGTAGAGGACATAGACCTGTGTTTCAGAGACTTGGAGAGATGGCCCGGGATCCTATACACTGTCTATTGTTCTGTAGCTTGATGCTGTATCCCAGGAAAGTTAGTTCCCCAACAAGGTGAACATTGAGCTTCCATGAGTTCACATAGGCCTCTATTAGGGTATATTGTTGTAGCCTAGTGATGATAAACTGAGCTGAATTCCAAAGGCATGGAGTTCAAATCTACCATTTCTCCATGGGAGAAATATGGGTAATCTCCACCCATTCGCTGCTTCTGAAAACCTGCTGAAGGGTCAACTATGGGTTGTTTCTGACTCTATGAAACACAACAACAACAAGTAGGGTAGAACTTGTATTCCACTTTAATCCTGTCTCTTAGTGTAATAAATACTTCATCACAAAATAAAATAATAATCAATGGTGAAACTGACCCATAGCTGAACTTCCAGAGGGTTTTCAGAGTCAGTAATCACGTAGGAGAAGATTGCCCATCCTTCTCCTGCAGCACAGCTGGTGGATTTGAAAAGTATGGTTAGAATTGCAATGCAGTTTCTTACCACTAGAACACAAGAGTCGCCTAATTAATGACAAGGAAAATAATTTTAACCAAAAAATCTTTGACACCAAAGACTACTTCTTTCCTTATGCAGACGTTAACTTTCTTCTTTTGGGTTAGGAACTTTTAGTATCTTTATCTGTAGCATCCAAAAAATCTAGTCCAGAGTGAGCCATCAGATGGCTGCAATAAACACTGGCTCACAACAGGAAACATTTCTTAACTTGATTGAGTTCTAGTCAACCCATCACTAGTCATTTTTTACTAGGTCCAAATGGGCATCAGTCTACTGGTTTCTCTGTCTTTTCTCAATCTCTGACCCTAAATAAGAACAAGCAAACAAGTTCAGGGTCCTCATGACTCCTTGCTCTTCAAGTCAACAATCCATCTTCAGTTATCCATACATCTATGTCATCTAGGTCAACAGGGACAGAGGAACACATCCACAATCAGTATACCTCTTCATTGCCTCCTCTCTCCTATTTCCACTACTACGGACTCATGTGGTCACAATGACCAAGCACATTTGTAAGCTCCTTAGATTATATCAAGAATTTTTTTGTCTTAGTGCATTGGAAGACAAAAGACTTGCTCTTGATGTTGTTGTTATGTGCTGTCGAGTCGCCTGAGACTTGTAATGACGCTATGTACAAGAGCTCTAAACTCTGCTCTGTTCTGTGCCAATCTCACTGTCTCTGACACACTCATCCCAATTGCCCCAGTTACTGAATCAATCCACCTCCCAGAGGACCTTCACCTCCTGTGCCTGCTTTCCTCCCTCCCAAGCATGACATCCTCTTCCAGGGACTGGTCCCTCCTTACAAAATGACCAAAGTATGTCAGATGAAGTTTCAGAATCCTTGCCTCCAAGGAGCAGCCCAGTTTAACCCTCTCTAGGATGAATCTGTTTGTTTTGTTAGCAGTCCATGGTACCCTCAGCACTCTTCTCCAGCACCAAAGCTCAAAAGCATCAATTCTCCTTCTATCCTCCCTGGTTATTGTCCCCCTCTCTGATGCATAGCAAGTGATTGCAAAGACCATGGCCTGTATCAGATGCACCTTAGTCTCCAAAGACACACCATTGCCCTTCAATACTTTAGAGAGGTCCCTAATAGCAGACTTTCCCATTGCAATACATCTTCTAATTTCCTGGCTGCTGGTGCTGAGAGTGTTGACTGTGGAGCCAAGCAGACTAAAGCTGTGAACAATCTCAATCTCTTCACCATCCATCCTGATGCTGCCAATTGGTCCTGTGGTGAGAATCTTTGTCTTCTTAACATTGAGCCTCAATCCATATTGAAGTCAGCAGTCCCTGACCAATATTAAAAATCAAAGTCCTCTTTATTCCCCTTACTCATCTTTCTTTCAAAAGTTTAAAAAAAAGTTCAAGGAAAGTCTACAAATCCATTCAAATGCAAACCTCTTCAGTGTACTGACTGAAACTTAATCTTCCTCCAGGATAAGATCCAAGCCCTTTCCCAACTTCTACTGCTTCCAGCAAGTATTTCTCCATGGAAAATCTTCCCTTTTTAGCATATTTAATCAAATACTAGGAGAAGGTAATATTACACTCTTCTTCTGAATTACAATATATTTTGTAGTTGTGACATCCAATATTCATTTTTGCAGTAGATATTACTATATCCAGGAGGTAAATTTTAAAAAAGGTACCACTTAATATATATATATATATTAACATTTCACGTTCTTCAGATTAATTTTTCCAATTTATTTTGACATTACAAATTTCAGTGGGTTATTACAACATCTTAGAATATTCACTGTATGTTTTTACAATATATCTTAACATTACTGCATTCACTATTCATTATTACAAAGTGTCTTAATATAATTGTATTGAAGCAACACCAGTATCCACCAAGTACATATAAATTAATGCTTTTAGACTATTCTAAAAGTATTATATTTTAGGGCATTATTTTTATCGTAGCAGTACACAATGTGGGTTGCAGAGTGGATTATATTTGAGGGTAGGGGGTGGGGTTTGGTGAGGTGCGGGGGGATTGTGTACAAATGAGGGAGTTTTTCTTTTGCTTTCCAGGGAGAGGAGCAAAGGGTGGGGGGAGGGGGGAAGGCTTTGTGCGGGGAGAAAGGTGCAACAATGAATGAATGGAATTCCAAAAACTCTGTAGATGTTCATTGAAATGAAAAATAAACAAACTAAATTACAAAAAAAATTTAATAACAAAAAACCTAGTTTAAATCTATTGTAAGAAGTAAACAAAACTCATATTCATCAGGTGCTTAGCATAGGACCTTGGAATTAACCAAATGGTTAACATGACTCAGCACTAATTGAAAGATTGGACATTCAAATTCTCCTAAAGGTACCTCAGAAGAAGCCTGGCAGTCTCCTTCCAAATAAATCAACCTTTAGCAAAGTTCTATACTCAGGTACACACAGGGTCACCAGGAGTTAGAGTTGATTCAATGACCAGTGATATTCATTGATCAATGGTATCTAATACATGATTTAAAAAAAATAAATAATAATGGAAACCAACAAAAAAAATTAATTCATAAACTTGGGCTCATTGCAACTTACACCAATAAGTGTATCAGGACTTCACTTTTATGGTATTTGACATTTAGATACATTTAGACACCCATTTTGGAGGAACTCCTGTGATTACTGTATTTGTAATGGGCTTTGTAAGGGGAATACTCACTCTTTTTTGGTGCTGCTGGGGCAGTTGGCTGCTTCATCATGAAGTTGAACATTTTTTTTCCAGCCACTGGCTGCTAAAAACTCTTTGAAGTGGATGATGAACTGAAACTTTGTCCATTTTATGAGAAGTGAACGAATGCCTTAGAAGTTGCTGCTGACTCTCAGTGACAAGTGGAAGGGATATGTTGTCAGAATCAGCGGTGGAAAAGACAAGCAAAGTTTTCCCTAGAAGCAAGGTGTTTTGACCTATGGCCAAGTTTGCCTGCTGCTGAGTGAGGACACTCTTGTTACAGAACACGGAGAAGGGGAGAGAGGAAGCGCAAATCTATCCAGGGTTGCACTGTGGATGTCAATCTGAGAGTTCTCAACTTGGTTATTGTCGAGAAAGGGGGGAAGAATATCTCAGAACTGACTGATACCACTGTGCCTCATCGCCTGGGGCCCAAGAGAGCCAGCAGAATTCACTAATTCTTCAATCTCTCTAAGGAAGATGACGTTTGTCAATATGTTGTGAGAAAGCCACTGAACAAAGAAGGCAAGAAACCCATGACCAAAGCACCCAAGTTTCAGCATCTTGCCACTCAAGTGTCCTGCAGCACAAGCACTGGCGTATTCACTGAAGAAACAGGTCACTAAGAAGGAAAAGGAGGAGGCTGTAGAGTATGTTAAGCTTTTGGCCAAGAGAATAAAGGAGGCCAAAGAGAAATGCCAGGAGCAGATCGCCAAGAGATGGAGGCTGTCCTCTCTGAGAGCGTCTACCTCCAAATCCGAATCCAGTCAAAAGTATAATTTTCTATGTGTGACAGATAAATAAGTTTATGCATTTATAATAAAAAGGGGGGGTATGCTCACTAAATGAATGCCCTGAGCACCATAAAGCCATTCCAATGTGGCCATCATATGCAGAATATCAACTCTTCCAGTGACCAGAAGAATTATAAATAAACCTAATCACAAATTGTATCCACTATATCAGTGCTAATTGTCCACTCTGTAAATCTGTGTAAATGAATCTTGAAATATCGCTTGTGACTGTTCCAGAGAGATTTTGAGTTTTCTATCAACCCAAACATATCCCTCCATTTTGTAGCATTCAGGATTGCAGGCACAGTCCCTAAATTTGTCAGTCATACAATCGATTTTAGGAATGATTTATCAAGAAACTGCTGGTAACTACTTATTAATTTAGGCGTTTCCTCTGTGCCATATCCTGTCTTCAAGAGATTCTTGAGCTTGTCTGTCGACCTCTTGGACTACCCTTTTGGTGACCACAGTTTTCAAGGGTATTTCCAATTGTTGCTCTCACACTTTTTAAAAAATTTTATTTATTTATTTATTTGTTTGTTTGTTTGTTTGTTTGTTTATATTTACAGGTAGATACCGAAGTTAAGGGACTTAGTAGTTAGATCCACTAACTTCATATCTCATGAGTAACTTTTGTCTTGGATAACTGACTGCAACATTATAGCTGCATGTGTGTTCTTTAGATGATTCTCTTGTTTACTGGGTTTTCTTTTTGTTTGTTTGCTTTCGTTTTTTCCCCCAAAGCCACATGTTTCAGTGAGTCTGGACCTTTGCAGCAAATCCCACCACTCTGACAACAATTACACTATGTTTCCTAAGATCAGTAGCAAACTAACTATTAAAAGTGGAAGTCAGCAATGTCCCAAATGTTTGATCCACTGTACCATACTCCATGATTTCCAAAATCAACTATTTCTCCTCCATTCACTTCCCCTACTCCTCTATGTCCCTTGGTTTGCTGGGAGGTCTCATGTAAAATTAAATCTGCCATGAAAATTACTCTTTCAATTGTAGGTGAGGCAGGTCTCTATCGGTGAGTAATGAGCCAGAGACTGTCTTTGCAATGCAGCTGCATTCTGTGTCCCAGGAAAGTAAGCACCCCGATCGAGTGTGAAAATTGAGCTTCCATAAGTTTATATAAACCTCTAGTAGAGTGGGGCTTATATCCCACCATCTATGACATTGCCTATCAGTTCAGTGGTAAGAATCTTTGTTTTCCTGACATTCAGAAGCAACTTATACCGAATGCTGCACTCTTTAATCTTCTGCAACAAGTGCTTCAAGTCTTCCTCACTTTCAGCAAGCAAGGTTGTGTCATCTGCATAACACAGGTTATTGATGATTCTCCCTCCACTCCTGATGCCATACTCCTCCTCATAGAGTCCCAACCTCTAGGATAATTTGTTCAGCATAAAGATTGAAAAGGTATGGAGAGTGAAGATAACCCTGGCACACTTTTTCCAAATTTCAAACCACTCAGTGCTCTTCTGCCCTGTTCACACAGCCTTCTAGTCCAGGTATAGGTCCCACATGAGCACAATCAAGTGCTTGGTATTCCCATTCTTCTCAATGTCAACTACAATTTAATGGATAGAGAGAAGATTGAAAGTGTCAACAGCTTTATCTTGCTTGGGTCTATAATTAACACTCTTTGTACCAGCAGTCAGGAAATAAAGATACACATTACACTGGGAAAATCTGAAATCAGGTAATGTCAGTTTGAAGACTAAGGTGTATCTGATTCAGGCCATAGTCTATTCTATTACTTGATATGCATCTGAGAGCTGGACAATGAATAAGGGTCACAGAAAAAGAACTGATGCCTTTGAGCTGTGGTGTTGTAGAAAAGCACTGAATATCTGATGCACAGCCAAAAGAATAAACAGATATGTCTTGGAGAGGGTGTACCTAGAGCTCTCTTTGGAGGCAAGAATGATAAGGCTTCACTTCACATACTTTGGACACGTTACCAGGAGGTGCTAGTCCTTGTAGAAGGACATGATGCTGGGAAGGGAGGAGGGTCGGCAAAAGATAGGAAGACCCTCAACTAGGTGGATTGAAATGGTGATTGCTGCAATGGGCTCATGTGTGTCAGAAAGTGTGAGGATGACACAAGATAGAACAAGGGCTCAAATCTTTTGTTCATAGGATCACTATGAATCATACTGAATTCAACAATACTTAATAACAACTATTATTGGTGTGATATGGCATTTTATTGTTGTTTTAATTTGCATCTGTCTAGTTGCCAATGATTTTGAGCATCTCTTCATGTGTCTGTTAGCCCTCTGACTGTCTTCCTTTGTGAAAAGCTTTTTCACGTCTTTTACTCATTTCATGATTGGATTATCAGTATTTTTTCTTGTGGTGGCCCTCCACAGGGTTTTTCCTGATATATATCCTGAAATATTTCAGTGTTGGCCCTTTCCTCTTGTTACTGTAATCCTGTTTATTCCTTCTATGTTTTTTTTAGTACTATTATTACTATTATTAGTTTCAATGAACATTTACGGAGATTTTGGCATTCCATTCATTCATTGTTGCACTTTTCTCCCCACCTACCCCACCCCCAGTTCGCTCCTCTCCTTGAAAAGCAAAAGAGAAACTCCTTCATTGGTACAAAATCCCCTCTCCTGCACAGCTATGTTCTTTTAATGCTTCCTGGGTCATTCAAGATTTTGCCTTTAGCATCTCTAAGTATTGCAACTCAAGGTTGAGTTGGAGTTTCAGTTGTTTCTGCTTGAGAAATGTCAAGCAAGTTCTTCTCTTTTTATTCTCTTATTCTAGCTTATGCATGTTCTGTTATGATACTTTGCTTTGTCTTCTTGAGCTGTCATTTGAAATCTTCTGCTTACTCTTTTATTTCAGCATTCCTTACCTTTGTTTTGACTTCTCTATGTGGTATTGAAATTTTCAATAAAATGTCTCTTCTGACTTTCTTTTTGCTTCTTCTGTAATTGTTTGTTTGTAGTGACTTTTTGTACTTTTAATGAATAATATCCTTGATGTCATCCCATAACTTATCTGGTACTTAATCATTGGTGTTCAATGCTTCACACCTGTTCTTAACATGAGTTTTAAATTCAAGGAAGATATACCCAAGGTCATATTTTGGTTCTCATGGACATATTTCAATGTTATTCATCCTCAATTTGAACTTGTACATGGATAATTAGTGGTCTGTTTCACAGTTAGCACCTGGCCTGGTTTTGACCACTGATACTGAGCTTCTCCGATGATTCTTTCCACTGAGGTAGTCAATCAGATTTATATAGAGTCCATGTGGGGAGCCACATGTGTAAAGTTCCCTTTTTTATTTTAAACAAAAAAAGCTATTTGTGATGAAAAACCATTAAACCTACAAAATTTTATTATTTTATCTCCAACATAATTTGTGTCACCAAGTCCATTCTTTCCTACTACAATTCCTTCTGCATTGTTTCCAATCCTTGCATTCCAGTTAATAATGACCATAAATTCATCTTGATTGCAGTTTGGGTTCATTCCAGACTGTAAAATTTGATAAAAATATCTTTATTTTCATCCTATTTGGCTTTAGCTGCTGGTGTATATTTGACAATTACCATATTGTTAATAATTATTGTTTATAGGGTCTTCCTTTTATACACAAGAATAATATCCTATAATTCACAGTGTTAAGCTTCAGGATTAAACTTGAAATTGTCGTTTTAACTATGAATTCAATAACACTCTTTTTATATTTTTCATTCCCAACATTTTATGCCATTTGATTTTCTGATTCAAAATGGCCAAATCCAGTCTATATCATCTCATGAATCCCTCCAGTGTCAATGTTCATGTGTTAGATTTAATTTTTCACAACCTCTAGTTTTCCAACATTTGTACTTCATATATTCCATGTTTCACCCAAGCAAGATCCACACCTCACTCCACCCCAGTAAGAATAGCAAAATTAAACAGAGCAGCAAACAATAAATGCTGTCAGGGTTGCGGGGAAACTGGAAACCTTATTCACTGTTGGTGGGAGTGTAAAATGGTACAACCACTATGGAAGGCTGTATTGCGCTTTCTCAAAAGGTTGCAAATAGAAATACCATTTGAGCCAGTAATTCCACTTCTGGAAATTTACCCTGAAGAAACCATAACTGATACCCAAGCAGATATATGCACACCCATGTTTATTGTGGCTTTGTTCACAATATCGAAGAGCTGGAAGCAACCAAAGTGCCTATCAACAAATGAATGGATAGAGAAGCTCTGGTTATTTACACAATGGAGCACTAAGCAGCACTGAAAATCAAGGAACTCATGAAATATTATGCTAAGTGGATGATCCTAAAAGACATTATGTTGAATGAAATATCTCAGTCACCAAAGGACATATATTGCATAGGGCCACTATTGCACTATTTTGAAAGAGACTGACATTCGGGTTGAGGGAAGACACAGAAGAAGGGGAGGAATGATGCATACTGCATTGCAACAGATGAGAGACAAAACTGATTAAAAGAGATATATGATTAGGTATTATTGTCATGACAGGAGTCCAGAATGAAGGCTGCACAGTGCAGTGGACTTGGGCGGAGGGATTGTATAGCAATGAAAGAGTTTTCCTTTTACTCATCAAGGAGAAGAGTGAATGGCTCTACCTCTAATACTGTAACTCGGTGTGTTCCTCTATTGTGCATAGAGTTTCTAGAGGCCTGCTATTTATCAAGTGGATGGTCATTCCTACTTCATTTTCTGTCTTAATCTGGGAGCTGTACTAAAACCTGTCCACTATGATTGACAAATTTGTGTTACGGTTTTCAGCATCACAGCAACCCACAAGTTGTACCTAACCTACTAGAATCTTATGAAGCTTATGGAAACTCAGTTTTGGCTCTCCTGTGATAACTGGTCTCTTGAGAAATGGTATCCCAGGGTACCAAACTTACAGTCTACATGTTCTTGCCCCATTCCTCACCAGTATCTGCAGCATCATCATATGTTACTCACTGTCACAGAAGCCATTCTGCGAGGGGTTTTGAGTCCCTGTTAGACCTTTCAATGAATAATAGAACCCACAAAACATAGATAAAAGTGGGAAAACTTACTGGAGGAGGAAGAGATGTCAGAATAGATCCAAGCCTTGCCTTATCCTGTGCCATCCTCACAGTTTCCACTGTATTTAAGCCCATTGTTTCAATCACTGCATCACTACATCTTGCTGAAGATCTTCTTCTTTTTCCTTGTTTTTAAGTAGTATCTTAGTTGCATTTCTTCCAAAATAGATAAGCTTATTCTTTTGCCACTACATGGTATATTCAATCTAATCTATGCCAACATTTCAATTCAAAAGCATGAATATTTCAGTCATTCTTGTTCATAGCTAGCATTCACATGCAATGAGAGCAAAAGAAAATGTGATGAGTTGTGTCAGGTGTACCTTAGACATTAAACTAATATCGTTGCTGTTTTGCACTTTAAAGAGATCTTTAATAATAGATACTTCAATGTATCAGAACTTTTAATTTGTAAATGCTATTTTCAATAATTGCAAAAAAAAATCAAGAGACAGTCCTTGGCCCAAAATAAATCAATATTGCACAATTTGCAATTGAAAAAAGTATAAGATTTTGGTATTTAAGCTTATTTATTCAGTGAGTATATGGAATGAGAAATGAAACTATATAAAGAAGAACGAAGCATCAGAATTGGAGAAACTCATTAACAATCTGAATTATGCATTTAAACTTACTTTAAAAAGTGAAAACATCTAAAATATTAAAACCATCATAGTACTTTCATAATTAAAGCTTTCCTGACTATTTTGTCATTGTAAGTATTGTCGAGTTAAATACGACTCATAGAGACCATATGAAGAGTGGATCTGAAGCCTGTCTATCCTGTGCACTCTTCACACTTCCTGACACATTAGATCCCATTGCGGCAGTCACCGTGCAGTCACCAGGTTGATCCCCCAGGTTCAGGGTTTTCCATCTCCTTCACAAACCCTCCACCCTTACTAGCATTACATCCCTCTTCAAGAAACAGCCCCTCCTGGCAATGTGCCCAAAGTATGTAATGCTAAGCCTAATTTTCCTTGTCTCCAAAGAGCACTCTTGATGCATCCACTCCAAGACATATTTATTTGTCCTTTTAGTAATATGTGGACAATCCAGTGCTCTTCTCCAACATCACAACTCAAAGACACCAATTCTTTGTTACCCTTTGTTACCAACTTCTGTTACCCTTATTCATTGTCCAGCTCTTAGATGCATAGCAAGGGATCAAAAAGATCATGGCCTGAAACAGACACACCTTAGTCCTCAAACTGACATCGTTACTCCTCAATCCTTTGGAGAGGTCCCTAACTTAAGACTTTCCTAATGCAGTAAGTCTTCAGATTTCTTGATTACTAGTACCAAGTGTCTTAATTGTGGATCCAAGTAAGATGATGTATGGGAGGCTAAATTTTATGTTAAATATTTATAAAAAACAGACTACTATTTCAGGTTATGAGGGAGGCTGATAGCTGGAATTAATCCTGAAGCACTAAGGCTATCCTTAAGTGTTTACAAGATTTTTTCATTGTCCTTTCCTCCTAAGTCAAGGAGGTTTTCAATAGAGAAAGCTTAGTTTCACCTGTATTGGATTCTCTTCGTGATTTACTTCCTGGCAATTTTCCATAAAAGACAGGAAAGCTGGAATCGTCAGAGAGTTTCCTTCAGTGGTTCGAGAACTGTTTGCCTCCTGCTTTACCTCTACTTTTCTCCTACGTTCCTGGTGTTCTGTCTCATTATTAATACTTATAAAAATACTTTGCATCTGTTCTGCAACAATGAAGTTTTTGACAGTTACAATCTCTTCTCAGCCCACTGGTAAGAATCTTTGTTTTCTTGATATTGAGATGCAATCCAAGTCAAAGGCTGCCCTCCTTGACCTTCTAGAGATATGTGTCTCAAATCCCTTCATTCTTTGCTCTTTCCCTTCTCTTATTTCTCTCTTCCATCCTCCCTCTCTTGATCTTTACTTCCATCTTTATTAACTATCTATGGGTCTGTTGCACCCTCAAAAGCTGCTTATATTAGTATCCACAATGGCTACTATATAAAAACAGACACATGCACATGTATGTATATGTCTTAGTGGTAAATTATGTGCTGCAGTTTCAAAAGCACAATTAAACCCACCAGCTTCTCCACAGGAAAAGGATGAACAATCTCCTCCCATGTGACTTAATGCCTCTGAAATTCACTGGAGGGTCAGCTATGAAATTGGTTCTGACTCTGCAACACAAATGATTCTATGAACAATATTAATATACATATAAATACTTAAATACTCTTTACGTATAAAATACTTGCATTAGGTTCTATTAGCAAGGGAAAAAAGTACTCACTCATAACTTATCCTCCATTGGAATTCTGAGACATATGGGGGGAAAAAAGTACTAATCTGTTTCCTAGTGAATTGCTTGTGCATTTGAACTGTCAAAGAGCCACCTTTGGTACTGTAACATACAACTCTGTATCACCTACTCCACTTGAGATCCTTGCCTTGTATACATGGAGATTACAAGCGTTCCTTAAAGCACCATTTCTTAGTCTAAAATTTATATATCAAAAATTCCAGTGCAGGCCAGTAAATTTTAGTCTGACACACAGAAACTCACTACCAGATGATTCTTAACAGGAGAAAGAGTCCTCATATTTCTTGGAGCATCTAATGTTTGTAACTGCTTATATTTTGGTTAGCAGTATAGTTTGCTACACACTACACCATCATTATTCTTTTGACATATAAGTATAAATAAGAAAAAAATTCTTTACTCTATATTGAAATACCAGGAAGGGTTTTTTTATGTTTATATGCAATTTAATTCATTATTATTTAATAATTATAATAATACTTTATTACTTTGGTCATCAGCTGTTCTTAATATTTTCAATAAAAAGATTAAAACAATCTTATAAGCAAAAAAGGGCTTCTATTCACTATCTTCTATCTTTCGTTGTTGTTATGTGACATCGAGTCGCATGCTACTCATAGTGGTTCTATATAAAAGAGCCCCAAATACCGTTCTATCTATCCTGTACCAACCTTGCTGTCTCAAACACACCCATTCCCACCACTCTAGTCACAGAATGTATCCATTTCATCGAGGGTCTTTCTCTCCTGCGCCATCCCTCCACTTTCCCAAACATGATGTGCCTCTCCAAGGACCAGTCCCTCCTTGCAACATGCCCAAAGTATGTCAGATGAAGCTTCAGAATCCTTGACTCCAAGGAGCAGCCCGGCTTCACCCTCTCCAGGACAGACCTGTTTGTTCTGCTAGCAGTCCATGGTATATTCAACACTCTTCTCCAGCACCACAGCTCAAAAGCATTAGCTCTCTTTCTATCATCCCTATTCACTGTCCAACTCTCCAATGCATAGCACGTAATTGCAAAGACTATTGCCCGCATCAGGAGCACCTTAGGCTCCAGCCTGATGTTGCTGCTCTTCAGTACTCTTTGAGAGGTCCCCCGCACAGCTGACTTTACCAATGCAATTTTTCTATTGATTTCCTAACTGTTGTTACCAAGAGTGTTGAATTTGGAGTCAAGTAAACTAAAACTGTTAACTATCTCAATCTCTTCACCATCCATACTGATGCTGCCAATTGCCCCAGTGGTGAGAATCTTTGTTTTCTTGATGTTGAGCTTCAATCCATATTAAAGGCTGCAGTCCTTGACCTTCTGCAGCAAGCGATTCAGGTCTTCCTCAGTTTTTAGGAAAAGAAAAAAAAAACAAAAACAAAACAATAACCTAGAAAACACCAAGACAAGTTAATTACTTTACAAGAAATATTAGACTATTAAGATTTCACTCCAATAGATATGGCTTTTTTTTTTTTGGTCTGATTCAACTTTATTAATAAAGGGGAAAAATCTCTAGAAGATGAAAAAATAATTTTTGAGGTAACTTAGTAAAAATTTGCTAAATCTTTCCTATAATAGTAGTTATTTGCTTAAATATTTTTCTTATTAAAAATGTATTTTTGGAAGAATCTATTAAGCAGGCACAACATGATTTTTAATTTAAACCTTTAATAGTCCCCATTTTTATTTGTTTATCCAATTCAAAATTACTTTTAAATAATTTGTAGTTTATAACCATAAACATAGGGTTATAGGAAATAAATATGTTTTATTCTATTTTATGATTTTTTGAAAGTGTCTCAATAAATCATCTTTAAGTTATTCATCAGTAAAATTAATAGTGTATTCACAGTGTCAACAGTTCCCAGACTGCTTTTTTGATTGGCAAAACTCAGATTTTGGCGACCGTTGAAAGCATAAAATCTAGCATCATTTTGATTTATTATGTTTAAAATAAATCAAACCAAATGCTAAGAAAACATTTAATCTTATATGGAATATTATTATTATTATTTCAAATACTCATTTTTCAAATTTTGAGAATAAATATCTGAGGCACAAAGTAGAGCTGAGTTTTAGTCTTAATTGTATTATATATAATGAATCAATGTGAATAGTCACTAAAGATACAGATATATATCCACTTATGTGTTGTCAGCAGGTGTTAATACTTGAAAATGAACACAATGCTGGGAAAGATGAGGGTCAACGAAAGAGAGGAAGACCCCTAACAGGATGGATTGACATAGTGATTATAACGATAGGCTCAAACTTATTAAATATAGCAAAGATCGTGCAGGACAGGACAGGGTTGTTTATAGGGTCTTTTTGAATCATTGGTTAACAACAATAATAGCAACAACAGCATGTATTCATTGAGGACGTACACAAATAATTTTAATCTGTGCACAAAGACACTTCTCTCTTCCACTATTTCTATCTGTGAACAGACACTTATCCATATCAAATAATTTCTGTGTAAATAGACACATGTATATACCACTATTATAAAATTTTTACATATTTATTTTATATCCATTTTACATTTAATTTCTAAATATATTATTCATGATGTATATACTTGCCATTTAGTTTCTATCTCAGATAGAGATCAAAGAGATGGTTTGTTTTCTGAAGTAAATGAAATCATTTATGACATAAATATAGGTGAATAGATAGATATATAATTAGTTAAAGAAATGGAAATACAGGTAGATTGGTATAGGACAATAGATTATATATTTTAGTTTAATACAGTCACTTCTCTTTCTCTCCTTTTCTATAACACTGTTATTTTCCTATTCTGGTTCCAATCAAATATCAGTAATTTTTTTTTAGTTATCAGTTTGGTATTAATTTTCCGATAATGGTTACCCAGGGTGGACAGTGTTTGATGGAGCTTCCTGATTAAAACAAGCTTGCAAGTAGAAGTGGTATCCACTTCTGAAATGGCTTGCCTCCGGAAACTCTATGAATTTGGAGAAATGACAAAAGTTATACAAGTGTTCAGTTCTATCATACATAGGGTCGCTATGAGTCTTCTACAACTCAATGGCACTTAACAACAACAACAAAATATTGAGTATCACTTTTGCATTTTAAAATTATTTTTATTTTTATTTTAATGAATGTTTACAGAAAAGATGGATTTCCTTTCATTCACTGTTGCACGTTTTCCTCCCTCCCTACCACCGAGTTCTTTTATTTCTTTAAAAAAATGCATTCATTGTTGCACAATTTCCTCCCTTCCCCCTTCCTCAGTCCACTTTGCTATACAGTTCTTATTCTGGACTGTTGTCATGCAAATAATACCTAATCATATAAACCTTTTAACAATTCTTTCCCTTATTTGTTCCAATGCAGTGTTCATTATTTACCCCCTCTTTTCTTAGCTTCCCTCCAATGCCCGATGTCAGTCCTGTTTTATAATAATGGCATTATGCAGTATTTGTCCTTTTGTTACTGAGATAGTATCATTTAGTATAATGTCCTTCAGGGTCATCCATTTTGTATAATATTTCATGAGTTCCTTGTTTTTCAGTGCTGGGCACTGTGTGAATATACCACAATTTCTGTATCCATTCATTTGTTGATGGACATTTGGGTGGGTTCCATTTCTTTACTATAGTGAACAACACAACAATAAATACATGTATGCATGTATCTGTTTGGGTGAAAATTCTGGTTTCTTAAGGGCAAATTCCCAGTAATGGAATTGCTGGGTCAAATGGTATTTCTAGTTCTAATTTTTTGAGAAAGCACCATACTACCTTCCATAGTGTTTGCAACATTTTACTCTCCCACCAACAGTGAATAAGGATTACAATTGCTCTACATCCTCACCAGAATTTTTGGGGTTTTTTTTTTTTGCTACTCTGTTGAACTTTGCTTTTGTTATTGGGTAAGAGACTATCTTATAGTTATTTTAAATTTATATCTCTCTGAGAACTAGGGGTTTTGAGCTATTCTTCATGAGTTTGTTTGTTGTTAAGTGCCATCAAGTCATAGGCAATTCATAGTGACATTATGAAAGAAAGCCCTGGACATTTGTATAACTTTCATCCTTTCTCCAGGTTCATAGGGTTTCCAGAGGCAAGCTATTTTGGAAGTGGATGACACTTCTGCTCCCAATGAGGTTCTGGAGTATTCTATAAATTCTAGATATAAGAACCTTAACAGACATGTCATTAATCACTCTTTCTCAGTGTGTGACTTTCTTTCTTACCCTGTTGGAGAAAGTTTTTGATGTGCATAGGGATTGTATTCTTAAAAGGTCCCATTCATCTATTTTATCCTCTCCTGGTTGTAGGTTTGGGATGCTTGGGAGAATGTTCACGTTGTACATCAGGGCTTCTAGAGTGCTTTCAAGCTTGTCTCTGATGAAGTTTATAGACCTTGGTTTTCCTCTTAGGTCTTGGATCCCCTTTGAGTTGGTTTTTGTGCATGGTGTGAGGTGTGGGTCTTGTTTGAGTTTTCTACAGATAGTTTTCCAATTTTGTCAACATCGTTTGTTAAAGAGGTTTTCATTTCCCCATTTAACTGAGTTCATCTCCTTGTCAAAAATCACTTGGCCATAGGTAGATCAGCTGCTTTCTGTGTTCTCAATTCTATTCCTTTATCTGTTTATCTGTCACTGAATGAGTATCACACTGTCTTGGCCACCATGACAGTGTAGTAGGATTTGGGATCTGGGAGTGAGATGCCTCCTACCTTGTTTCTATTTTTCAGGGGTGATTTGCTTATTCAGGCTCTTTCCATTCCAGATGACATTGGAATTTGTCTTTTCCATCTCATTGAAGAACGCAATTGGAAATGGATTTTTTTTTTAAATTCAGGCTATGAACTTTGATAAATTACAATAGTTATAGAAAGGCTTTAGTCCTTTTGTCCATATGGTCGCTATGAATAGTACTCGACTCGATAGCATCAACAACAACAAACCTATTGAAAGCTCTGATGACTTAATGGTAAAGAGATGCACTGTCAACCCAAATACATGTGATTCAAAACCACCAGAGTTCTCTTAAAGCAAATAAAGTTCCCCCATGCGATTTACTACCTTTGAAAACCTGCTGGAGAGTTGGTTATGAATTAATTCTTATTCAAGAACTTATAACAAAAACAAAAATTGAAGGAAATATTGAATATTGAATACTTCCAGTTCACAGCTATAATGCATAAAATTGCTATAAGCATTCATGGGCAGCCTTTTGTATGTGAATAGATTTTAAAAAAAGAAGGTGTGAAAATATGTAGAAGCAAAATTGCCAGATCATATGGTAAAGTTACGTTTTTCTCTTAAATAACTTCCAAAATGTAGTGGAAAGCCGTTGAGACTTGAAAATATAGGTTGTAATCAAAAAAAAGAATCCTTGTTAAGTAATCTCATAATTGTTATTAACATTCTAAATAGACTCTGGTGGCTTAGTGGTAAGGAATTTTATTGTCAATGCAAAGGAACAGTATTCAAATCCTCCAGCTACTCTCTGAGGAAAAGATGGGCAATCACCTCCTGTGCGATTTACTGAAAACCCATTAAAGAGTCAGTTATGGATCGGTTGCCACTCTATGATAGACAACAACAGGTACAAATGTAAAGCTACTGTATTTTTGTCTCAATTTTTTTATGTCTAATAATGAGGGAGATTTTGTAGTCCAATAGCAAAAAGTTGTGCTGCAAGCCCAAAGGCATGCAGTTCAAATCCCACCAGCTGCTTCATGGGAGAAGGATGAGTAATCTCCTCCCATGTGATTAACTGCCTCTGAAAACCCACTGGAGGTCATCTATGGGTTGATTCTGACTCGATGGTACATAACAACAAAAACAATGAATGAAACTAAGCCATTAAAACATTAGCTTACCTACTTGAAGTATGTGATAAGAAGGGGTCAGATTTTGGAAAAGCAAGTCATAATACTAGGGAAGCTGGACAGTCAGAAGATAGGAAGATCCTTAACAAATGGGTGACACAGTGAGTATAACAATGGGTTCAAGCATATAAAAGATTGCAGAATAAAGCAAATTTCAGATCTATTGTTCAGAGGCATTATGAATTATAATTAACTTGAGCTTATATAATAAAAATAATAAAGAAAACAGATTTCTTATTAAAAAAAACAAACAAACACAAAAAACCCAACACAACACCCCAAACCCATATATTCATTGGGAATTGTCTTCAAGTATATTCTCAATATAACTGATTCTTCTGTTCTCTTACTGTTGAATTTTAAGAATACTTTGTAGATAAAAACTACTTATCAGATACTGTTTTGCTATATTCCGTGTCTGTGACATTATACAGCTTTCTGTTGCATAGCATGTAATGGAAAAGACCATGGCCTGGTTTAGGCACACCTTAGTCTCCAGACTGACATTATTACTGTGTAGTACACTGGAGATGTCCCTGACAGCAGACTTTCCAAATTCATTTTGTCTCTTGATTTCCTGATTGCTGGTACCAAGAGTGTTGATTATAGAGCCAAGCAAACTGAAGCTGTCAACAATCTCAGTCTGTTCACCATTTCTCATGATGCTGCCAATCAACCCAGTGGTAAGAGTCTTTGTTTTCTTGATGTTGAGCTTCAGTGTATATCGAAGGCTGCAGTTCTTGACTTTCTGTAGCAACTGTGCCAGGTCTTTCTCAGTTTTAGTAAGCAAGGTCATGTCATCTGCATAATGCAGATTGTTGATGAGTCTTCCCCTAATCCTGAAGCCAAATTCCTCCTCACAGAGCTCAGCCTCCCAAATGATCTATAAATCGAGGTTTGGAAACAGAATACATCTGTAGCATACACCCTTCCCAATTAAAAAAAAATTAAGAAGGTATGGAAATAGAATACATCCCTGGCATACACCCTTCCCAATTACACCAGCAGTGTTTCCTTGCTCTGTTCTGACTACTGCCACCTGTTCAAAGTATAGGTTTTACATATGTATAATCAAGTGTTCTGAGATTGCCATTCTTCTCAGAGTTACCACAGTTTGTTGTGATCCACACAGTCAAATGCCTTTGCATAGTCAGTGAAACACATATAGACGTTCCTCTGGTCCTCTCTGCTTTTAGCTAAGATCCATCTAACATTAGCTATAATATCCTCTTCTAAACCCAACTTGCACTATTGAGAGTTCTTTGTTGATGTGCTGGTCATTTTTTTAA
>NW_006399860.1:10458426-10459401 GCF_000299155.1 Elephantulus edwardii | reverse complement strand
ATACTACAATTCCCTAATTGTCAATAATCTGTAATATAAATTAAGGAGACATAAATATGTCATGCAACTGGCAGTAAGCCATACCAATTATATTTTAATATAGAATTCAGGGTATATAAACACTGGATTTCTCCACATTTTCAGAGAAAAATGAAGAAAAATATCTGTTTCTTATAACTAAATGCCAAGAAATATTTTTAAGTTATTGCTAATCCCAAACATTCTTAGTCCCTACAGGAAACCTGCTTTGAATTAAGTCATACTTCATCCTTAAGACCATTTGTTAAAGGTAAAAATCTGAAATATAAACACTTTTATTCTAACATTTAAAGTAACCTAGCACAAGATTAAGAATGATTTTTTTCAATGCTAAATGAATGTCTTGCATTCCTACTTGTGTGACTTCTCATGACTTTCTGGCAATAAAAATGAGTTTATATGTGACATATGCGAGTATTTTTAAAAAGTTAAAATTTTTAAAAGTTATACTTTTTTAAAAAAGTTAAAGTTATGTTTGCTTTCATGTAGCCAGCTTAAAAATGTATAATTGACTGATTTCTGATTCTTTGACAAAGGATTTTACTATTTTTGTTTGTAAACAAAAATTATAATTTTTTAATTGTTTTTTCCCATTTTTAATAAAATTTTATTTTATACTGGCTTATGTACTAAGTTTGAATATGCTGTTTTTCACATCAGATATTTCCCATTTCCTTTCCCATTTCCTAAGTGCTGACAGAGGAATAATATAAAGAAAAGTTCAATCTAATATTGCTCCATTTTTTTAAATATTTGATTGAATATCAGATTGTCTTGTCTTCTTGTGTTATTTCTGTCAGTTGCTTTTTATATTTTATCACCATTTTCTACAAAATCATTGCATTGTTTCTAAAGTGACTTCTCAGACCATATAAAGTACATCATTTTCCCAAAATATAACTCACTTATTTGTTTTAATATGTTGTTGTTGTTGTT
>NW_006399860.1:10448167-10456544 GCF_000299155.1 Elephantulus edwardii | reverse complement strand
GCCTTCAAGGGACCTTAGTTTAACCTTCTCCAAGATAAACCTGTTTGTTCGCATGACAGTCCACAGAATGTTCAATTCTTTTTTTCCAGCACCACAACTCAAAGGTATTGGTTCTTCTTTTTCATTCTTAGTCATTGTCCACTTCTCTTATCCTAAGTAAATGCGAAGACTATGGCCTGAATCAGGTATACCTTAGTCTCTAGACTCATATTATTGCTATTCAGCATTCTGTAGACGTCACTGATACCCGATTTCCTAATGCATTTTTCTTTTCATTTCTTGGCTACAGGTACCACAAGAGTGTTGATTATGGAGCCAAGCATTGTTAAGCTGTTAACAATCTCAGTTT
Organism: Elephantulus edwardii; assembly: GCF_000299155.1. Taxonomy (NCBI): domain Eukaryota; kingdom Metazoa; phylum Chordata; class Mammalia; order Macroscelidea; family Macroscelididae; genus Elephantulus; species Elephantulus edwardii. Next base: position 10,456,195 of record NW_006399860.1, on the reverse strand, counting down.
CTTGTACATCTATCATTATACTTCCAATTGGTCCATTGGTGAGAATCTTGTTTTTTTGATGTTGAATTTCAATCCATATTGAAGACTACAATTCTTCAGGTCCTGCTCAGTTTCAACAAACAAAATCGTATCATCTGTATCCATATGAGAGGTTGTTGATGAGGCTTCTTCTTCCAGTCCTGATGTCACATTCCTCCTTATTAAGTTAAGCCTCTGTTTCATATAGAGATTGAAAAGTTATGGAGAAAGGATTCATCCCTGATGCACATCCTTCCCGATTTTGAACCAAGTAGTGTTCTGACAACTGGTTCCTGTTCCAAGTACAGGTTTCTCATGAGCACAAACCAGTGTTCAGTTATTCCCATTTTTCTTAAGATTAGCCACAATTTGTAGTGATCCACACAGTAGCATCTTAAAAAAATGACATGGACCACAAAAAAAATTATTAAATGAGTAAGAGGATATTGAAATAAAAAATGGGTTTTGAATTTTTTCAAATATTGTTATATATGCAATTCTGGCATTTTAGCTTCTAACCATTTAATCTAAGGGTCTTAACAAGATGCTCAGTATTGAACTTTATTTAAATGCCTCAGAAGTTCAATGGAAACAACATATATATATTTAGAATAATGCATGAATGTAGTTCAATCTATACACTTTTGAATCTCAACAAACAACTCAAGACCTCCCAGTTGGTACTGATTCAAAACTTACCCTTCAGTAAATTTTTTTAAGCTCTAAATCATCCAGGAGGACACTGACTATCTTTCTTCCTTGGAGCAGCTTGTGTGTTTGAACCACCTGCCTTTGGGTTGTCACGTAACTCCTTACCCATTATGTCACCAGAGCTCCCTTTATTTAATCTAGGCAATGAAAACACTATGCCAAGATTTAACAAGACCAGTAAAATAAGAATACTATTTGTCCTGATGGAATTGTTCTTATTGAACTGTTGTGTGATGTCCTTATCTGCTTGCATAATTGAATCCTATGAAACTCAAGACTAATATTATTTATTGTCAGAATATACTGAATATATTTCATATTGTCTCTATAGTGGTAGACTTGACCTTTTCCTTCTTCCTTTTGGAATTTATATTACAAAGACTTACTTTTTCCCTGAAATTATGGTTGTTTTAATTATTAAAGGAAAAAATGTGCCTTTAAGAGCAGTAAGGTTCTCTTTCTTAGGTTGATTGCATTTAAAAAATCTTATAACACAACATTTTTCTTGCTTGTTTTGTATGTGTCTATCTCTGACTGCTTTGTCTTTTCTGTATAATACTGGAATCTTTATAAGCTTCCAGGTGAGTTTTTCAAATTGGTGTGGAAACAGATATTTTTAGGCCACAGTGGTACCCAGGCTACCTATTTTCTTATTTAGCATAATTTAGAAATGAAAGAGTTAGAAACAATGAGAAAAGAGTTCTATTACTATATCATTGAAGAAAAGAAAAACAATGACTACTTAACTATGATAAACTTAAGGCAGAAGTATGGTAAAGGTATTTCAGAATCTATGTAGTGTACATGAACCGAATCATGACAGCTTGAAAGACTTGGTTAGCAGAGCAGAGATTGTTGGAGACATACAGAACCACGCAGATACAGAGTAGAATAACAATAATATAATGACAATTGCCTTTTAGCTTAAATTAAATGTCCCTCTGATAGAAATATTTAGCTATTTTGAACATAGGACTAACTGTAAGTGAATACAATTGTATGAATGGACGTACAGAGAATAAATATTTTTAAGAGTCAAAATGAATAAATATTTTATATTTTAATAAATTAGAGGTTATTATAGTCTTTACATGTTGAACAGATGCATTACAATGATTTAATTTTAACAAATTTTTCATGCATAGGAAGTGTTTTCTGTCTCTAAGTATTTTGATTCATCTTTACATGTCAAAATACTCATGGCTGTTATATTTTCCCAATATTTTAAATGTTTATAACACAACAAATTGTTTCGTGGAGTCATTGTTAGTTTAATAGTTTTCCTTCAGCAAACTATAATCATTTTAATAAAGTTGTTGATTCCTATTTTTTTTCTAGGATAGTTCTTTTTATATCAACTATGTAAAGATGAAAATAAAAATTGTAAATGTCTCTTATAACAGACTATGGAAAATTGTTTTTTTGAGTGGGTTTTGCACGGCAATTTTTATTTAAAATTGTTTCTTAGTCAAACTAGATTGGTATATTTCAGTTGTTATCCCAACCGGAAAATCTTAGTTCAATTGAACAATGAAAGTCATCTTGCAGTCTACCTACAGAATTCCTAGTGTAGCTACATAATTCCTAGACTAGACTGAGGCTCAATGTCAAGAAGACAAAAATTCTCACCACTGGACCAATCGGTAGCATCAGGATGGATGGTGAAGAGATTGAGATTGTTCATACCTTCAGTTTGCTCGGCTCCATGGTCAATACTCTTTGCACCAGTAGCCAGGAAATCAAAAAACATATTGCAATAGGAAAGTCTGCTGTTAGGGACCTCTCTAAAGTACTCAAGAGCAACGGTGTCTCTCTGGAGACTAAGGTGTGCCTGATACAGTCCATGGTTTTTGCAATCACTTGTTATGCATCAGAGAGTTGGACAATGACTAGGGAGGATAGAAGGAGAATTGACGCCTTTGAGCTGTGGTGCTGGAGAAGAGTATTGAATGTACCATGGACTGCCAAGAAAACAAACAGATTCATCCTAGAGAGGGTTAAACAAGGCTGCTCCTTGGAGGCAAGGATTCTGGGGCTTCATCCGACATACTTTGTGCATGTTGTAAGGAGAGACATCATGCTGGGTAGAGTAGAGAGACAGCACAGGAGGGGAAGACCCTCTATGAGGTGGATTGATTCAGTGACTGGGATAATCGGGATGGGTGTGTCAGAGGCAATGAGATTGGCACAGGATAGAGCACGGTTTAGGGCTGTTGTACATAGAGTTGCTATGAGTCACAAATGACTCGACGGCACATAACAACAACAACAGCAACAACAACATAATTTTGTTTGCATTCTGTTGGTGATAAACAAATCATCAAGGGCATTACACAAAGTGTGAAAAATAGACTCCAATTCTTATTTGAGAATGACGGAGTATTCCTGAAATTCTTTATTCTACTATAGTATCATTGTATGCTAACTTCAGCTATTAGTTTGTAAGTGGATCTTTATAAGCAAGATGACTTTGAAATCATATTAATATAAAATTATCATTAAGAGAAAGGTTAGAAATGAATTTTATTTTAGAGATATTGGAGTTAGACTAGAACCATATTGTTAGCTTAATCAACTTAATACATTTCTGTTCAGTGAATACATAAAAATTATTGGTATTGCTACATACCCTCAAATTGGAATCAACTTTTAGGTGGCCCTCTTGGAAGTTTTCAGGAGCAGTAAATAGCACAGGAGGAGATTTCTCATCTTCCTTCTGTGGAGTACCTAGTGGAATCAAGTTGCATATCTTTGCGTTGACATCACAATTTCTTACCATAAGCCACCAGAGCTCTCAGATAATACGTGTAGTACATGATATTACTCCTGGTATTTACTTTAAACACTGTTGATTATTCAGATATAATATTATAATTTTCTTGAAGACGTTAATTATAAAAGGTAAAAAGGTGTATATATGTGTGTGTATATATGTGTGTGACTCTATGGTTTATATGAAAACAACATGTTGTTGTTGTTGATCAGCTATGGCCACTTTGAACCAGATAATCATATGATACACAGGAAGTGAAAAACAGAAGAAAAACAGTCAAAAAGTCAATTTAAGTTTCTATCCTGAAATAAAATGTTATGAGTAATAGGATAATATCTATACACATACAGCAAAGACCCATTAACATGACTATTATTCAAGTATTTGCTCCTATACTAGTGGCAAACAGGAAGAAATTGAGAACTTTTACCAAATTTTGCAGTCTGAATTTGACCAAACATGCAATCAAGACACATTAATGATAATTGGTCACTGGAATGAAAAAGTAGGAAAAATAAAGAAGGAACAGTAGTTAGAAAATACGGGCTTGGTGATAGAAATGAGGCTGGAAATAGAATGATTGAATTTTGCATTTACAATGATTTATTCATTGCAAATTCTTTTTTCTTTAAAGACACAAAATACAACTTTACATGTTGATTTCACCAAATGGGCTGTATGGGAATCAGATTGACTACATTTGTAGAAAAAATATTGTTGGAGAAGCTCAATATCAACAGTCAAAACTAGGCAATGGGTAGACTGTCGATCACAAAATAAATTACTCATATGCAAGTTTAAATTGAGACCCAAGAAAATGAAAATAATTCCACAGGAACTAAGATATGATCTTGAATCATTTCCATCAGAATTTCACAATCATCTTAAGAATAGGTTTGAGGTATTGAACATCAATTGTAGAAGATCAGATGAGTAGTGGGATGAGATAAAGGATATCTTCCATGAAGAAAGCAAAAGGTCATTACAAAAACAGAGGAGAAAGAAAAAAAAAACTGAAATGGGTGTCAGAAGAGACTCTACAGATTGCACGGGATTGTTGAGAAACCAAATCTAAGGGAAAACAGGTTAAAGTAAAAAAGCTGAACAGACAGTTTCAAAGAGCAGCTTGGGAGACAAAGCAAAGTATTGTAATGGAATGTGCAGAGAGCTGAAATAGGAGAATAAAAAGGGAACAACTTGTTCTGCATTTCTCAAGCTGAAAGAACTGAAAAACAAATTCAGGCCTAGTGTGGCAATGTTGAAAGATGCTATGTTTATGTTGTTGTTAGGTACCATTGAATTGAATACAACTCATAGACCCTAGGAACAATAAATAGATCTGAAATTTATTCTATCTTGTACTATCCTCATCATCTCTCATATACCTAAGCCCATTGAGTGAGTCACTGTGTCAAACCATTTCATTAAGGGTCATCTATTTTGCTGACCCTCCGCCTTCCAATTATGATGTCTCTCCCTAGGAATAGCCTCTCCTAGCAACATATCCAAAGTATATGAGATGAATTTTTGTCTGCTTTGCCTCCAAGTATCATTCTAGCTGCACTTTCTCCAAAACATATACTTTCCTTTTTTGACAGTCCATGGAATAATTAGAACATTTTCTCAATTCCATACCTCAAAGCCATCAATTACTCTTCTGTCATTCTTTGCTGTTCAACTCTCAGATGCATAGTGAGTGATAGGAGAGGGGAGAGAATCATGATGTGAATCATTCACAGCTGTCTTCAAACTCACATGATTTCTCCTCAGTAATTTGGCGAGGCTGGTGACAAGGACTTGTCCAATGCAATAGATCTCCTGATCCCTTACTGCCAGTACATTGATGTGAATTCTAGTACAACGAAATCATTGACTATGTCAATCTTTTCTCTATCTATCATGACATTGATTATCAGCCCAGCAATGAGGATTTCTGTTTTCTTGATGTTGAAATGTAATACTTGTTGAATGCTTCAGTATTTGATCTTATGCAGGAAGTATTTCTGGTCCTCTACACTTTAAGTAAGCAAAGTTGTTTCATATGCATAATGCAAGTTGTTGATGAATCTTTCTTTGATCCTGATGCCACAGTTTTCTTTACAGAGTCCAGCTTCTCAACTGATATGTTCACCGTGCTCACTAAGTATGTAAAGAAAAAAGATATAACCCTGATTCACATTTTTCCAGATTTTAAACCACACAGTGTTTTCTTGCCCTGTTCAGACAACAGCTTCTTGGTCTAGGTATAGGTTTCATATGAACATAATTAAATGATCTATGATGTCTATTCTTTTCAATACTATGACTAACATAATTTGCTATGATCCACATAGTCAAATGCTTTTTTATGGTCAATAACACACAGATAGCCATTTCGTTATTCTCTGCTTTCATCCAGGATTTATCTGAAATCAGCAAAAATATTCCTGGTGTCAGAGCTTCTTCTATGATCAGCTTGAACATACGGAAGTTCTCTCCTAATGTACTCTTCTAGCCTTTTTTGTATCTTCAGCAATATTTTTTAAACTGTAATATTTATGATATTGCTTGATAATTTCTACATTCTTGGATCATTTTTTTTGAGAAAAAGTATACACATGGATCTCTCCCCATCAACTGACAGGCACCTATTCTTCAAATTTCCTAGTAAAAACTGGTAAGCATTTCTAGGTCTTCATTTGGTAGTTTAAATTCATCAATTTCCACTGATTCTTGGGACCTTATTTTTTTGCCAGTACCTTCTCAGGTGTTTTAACTTTTTCCTTCATTACTGCTGACTTTATGTAGTATTTTTCTGAAATTTTTCAATGCCAATACTCTCAACCAGTTTTTTCTCTTTTTCCTTTTTTTTAGTCCTGTGACTCTGTGTATTCCTTCCATTTTTTGATGTTCCTGTCTCTTATACAGTTTTACCCATGGGATTTCTCAGTATTGTACTAGAGCCTTGAATTTGACTTTTAGTTGTTTTTTTTTAACTTGAGAAATAATTACAGAGTTCTTCCTTTTAATTCTCCAACTCTAGTTCTGTGCACATTATGTTATTTTGTTTTGTTTTCTCAATCTGTACTTTGAATTCATCTGTTTATCTTCTTGTACTTGTGTTTCTCCCCTTCGTATTGGGTTCTTGATGCTCTGGTGAAATTTCCACAGTGTTTACTGACACTCATTTTGGTATTTTCTTCTTCTTTAGTTTTTGGGAATTTTGATTTTGTTTTTGTTTTTTAAGATATTCTGCTCTAAAAAAAAAAAAGATATTCTGCTCTCTTTATGGATAATAACTTTGATATCATCCATAACTCGTCTGGTCTTCAATCATTAGTGTTTAGTTCTTCAAACTTATTATGTACATATTTTTAAATTAGTATCAAGGTCATATTTTGTTTCTTGTGGATTTGTTTGCATTTTCTTCAGCTTCAATTTTTAAGTTACCGACGACAAAGAGAAAGCTACGTTGCCTTGTAGAAAGGAAGCTATGCTACCAAGCCAAAGGTGGGTGATTTTCATCTGTGGCCCTTGGCTAGGTTCAAATTGTTTTCCTGTCAAACATTCTTCTAGGTGGTATAGCACTGGTCTGTGCATTGCTGTACAGAGGTAACTCATGGTTTCTGTGATGCTGAAGACTGTGACAGTGATGTGCCAATCGTGGTAATGGGTACCAATGGTGGACAGTGTTGGCTGGAGCTTCCCGCCTAAATCAAGCCTGGAAGCAGGAGGCTTGCCTCTGGAAACTCTATGTACAAACAGTGCTCAGGCAGTTTGTTCATAGGGTCACTATGAGTCGTCTATGACTCAACGGCATCAAACAACAACAAAAACATGAGCTTTTTCACAGTCAGTACTTTGGCTTGGTATTGAATGATAATATTGAGCATCTCTTGTAATTCTTTCCACAGATGTAGTCAATCTAATTCGTGTGCAGTACATTAGTGATACTCATTTATAAAATTGCTTTTTTTGTTTTGGTTGGTTTTTTTTTAAGGTATATGGGATTAATACATAATTGGGAATGTAAAACTCAATGATTCAGCCTCATTTCAGTCTCCAAGTCTGTACTTATTAACTGCCAGTCTTTCTTCAATGATTACAAATTTTGGATTCAATCACCAATAATTTTTAATGCATCTTTATTGCATATTTCCCAATTTTGAACCACAGAAGTTTCTAGAAATATGCTGGCTTACTGGTTAAGAGTTACACAGCGAACTTAAAGACGCATGGTTTGAATTCACAAGCTTCAACTTGGGAGAGAGATGGCCAATGTCTTCCTATTCAATTAAAATTCTCTAAAAACCCTAATGGAGGATCAGGTAGTCGGGTATGAGTTGGTTCTGACTCAACTGTACACAAGGAAAAAAAATATATATATAATGTGTGTGTGTGCTTATTGTGTACAATTGAGTCAGAACTGGCCCATCCTTCCCCATGGAGCAGCTGGTGGCTTTGAATTGTGTGTCTTCAGGATTCCAGCGCAATTTCTTATCACTAGGCCATCAGAGTGATCAGATCAGAGTGTGTGTGTGATATAT
>NW_006399860.1:10445642-10447091 GCF_000299155.1 Elephantulus edwardii | reverse complement strand
CCTATGGTGATGAAGGAAGAAGTTCAAGCTGCTTTGAAAGAAATAGCAAAAAATAAGGCTCCAGGAATAGATGGTATACCAATTGACATATTTCAGTTAACAGATGCTGCTCTGGAGGTACTTACCAAGTTGTGCCAAGAAATCTGGAGAACGACCACTTGGCCAACTGACTGAAAGAGATTTAAGTTTGTTCCCATACAAAGAAAGGTGACCCAACAGAGTGTGGAAACTATAGAACAATCTCACTGATTTCACATGAAAGCAAGATTCTGGTGAAGATTATCCAAAAACGACTGGAACAGCACATCAGCAGAGAACTTCCAGAAGTCTAGGCTGGGTCTAGAAGGGGTCTTGGTACTAGGGATATTGTAGCTAATATTAGATGAATATTGGATGAAAGCAGGGAGTGCCAGAGGAATCTCTATCTGTGCTTCATTGATTATGCAAGGCATTTATTTGACTGTGTGGATCATAACAAACCGTGGCTGACTCTGGAAAGAATGGGAATCCAAGAACACTTGATCATGCTAATGCAAAACTTATACTTGAATGAAGAGGCAGTTGTCAGAACAGAGCAAGGAAACACTGCATGGTTCAAAATTGGAAAGGGCGTATGCCAGGGATGTGTCCCTGCTCCATACCTTTTCAACCTGTATGCAGAACAGATTATCCGGGAGGCTGGGCTCTATGAGGAAAAATGTGGCATCAGGATTGGTGGAAAATCCATAAACAATCTGCATTATGCAGATAACACACCCTGCTTGCTGAAACTGAGGAGGACCTGAAGTGCTTGCTGCTGAGGGTCAAGGAATGCAGCCTTCAATATGGATCGAGGCTCAATGTCAAGAATACAAAGATTCTCACCACTGGGCCAACTGGCAGCATCAGGATGGATGGTGAAAAGATTGAGATTTTTCACAGATTTAGTTTCTTTGGCTCCACAATCAACACTCTTGACACCAGCAGCCAGGAAATTAGATGACGTATTGCGATGGTAAAGCCTGCTGTTAGGGACCTCTGTAACATACTAAAGAGCAATGGTGTGTTTCTGGACACAAAGGTGCATCTGGTACAGGCCATGGTCTTTGCAATCACTTGTTATGCATCAGAGAGCTGGACAATGACCAAGGAGGACTGAAGGAGAATTGATACTTTTGAGCTTTGGTGTTGGAGAAGAGTGCTGAATGTGCCATGGACTGCTAAGAGAACAAACAGATTCATCCTGGAGAGGGTTAAACTGAGCTGCTTCTTGGAGGCAAGGATTCTGAGGCTTCATCTGACATACTTTGGTCATGTTGTAAGGAGAGACTGGTTCTTGGAGAGGGACATCATGCTTGGGATGGTGGAGGGCAGGCACAGGAGGGGAAGGCCCTCTGGGATATGCATTGATTCGGTGACTGGGCAATTGGGATTAGTGTGTCAGAGGCAATGAGATTGTCACTGGGCAAT
>NW_006399860.1:10443626-10445308 GCF_000299155.1 Elephantulus edwardii | reverse complement strand
ACCTGGCCAAAATCAAGGCCTGAAGCCAGGCGAGAAAAGTGGGCCTTATCTTCCTTGATGATTTAAGGCCTTTGAAAACTTACTCGAGGGTCAGCTATTAGTTGATTGCAGTTATAGGGCAATGAGTTTTACAGAGTGTACTCTGACTTTCTGTATATCTTAAATAGTTTCCTTTCTTAATTGGGTTATTTCCAATTTATAGAATTATACTTGCAATAAAAATTCAAGCAGTACACATTGTTATATAAGTAAATCTTTAGTCTCATGTTGTCTGTTTTCTCACTTCATCCTACTTTGTAAGTCTTACTTTAAAACTTAGATATTTTGTTACAAAAATGTGTTCGAATATCAAAGAGATAGATTTTGATTCAAGAAACAAAAGGGTAAAAAGATAATAATAATAAACAACAGAATACAATAACAGTCTCTGTGGCTCAGGTTTGAGGAAGAAATAAATGACAGTGAAAGAGAGTTATATGTAAGCATACTGATACAGTTCTGTAAAATAAGATATTTATTAATGAAATTAATTTTGAATAAGAGGATAACATAATTCTTGTGTGTGTAAGAGAGAGAGAGAAAGAGAGAGCAGGGAAGAAGGAGAGTGAGAGAGAAAATATGGGCAAGGAAGATGAAGTGGTTGTTAGTTTCAATTTCCTCTCTAATCATAAGGTTGCCTATCAGTCTAGTGGTAAGAATATTTATTTTCTTGACATTAAGATGCAATCCATACTGAAGGCTGCATCCTTTAATCTTCTGCCACAAGTGCTTCAAGTCCTCCTCATTTTCAGCAAGCAAGGTTGTCTCATTTACATAACACAAGTTATTGATGAGTATCCCTCCAATTTTTGATGCAACATTCCTCTTTCTAGAGTCCAGCTTCTCAAATAGTTTGATCAGAAAACAAAATGAATACGTATGGAGAGAGTACACAAACCTGACTCACACCCTTCTCAATTTTAAACCTTGTAATGTTCCTTGATACAGGCCATGGTCTTTCCAATCACTTGCTATGCATTGGAGAGCTGGAGAATGACTAGGAATGATAGCAAGAGAATTGATGTCTTTGAGCTGTAGTGTTGGAGAAGAATGTTGAATATACCCTGGACTGCTACGAGAAAACAGAGGTTCATTCTAGAGATGGTTGAACCAAGCTTCTTCTTGGAGGCAAGGGTTTTGTCTGATATACTTTGAACATGTTGCAAGGAGGGACCAGTCCTTCAAGAGGGACAGGATACTTGGAACAGTGGAGGGACAGCACAAGAGAGGAAAACCCTGATTGAGATGATTGATTTAGTGACTGGGATAATGGGGGCAGATGTGTTAGAGACAATAAGATTGACACAGGAAAGAGCAGTGTTTAGGGCTGTTGTGCCGTTATGTTGGATCTTTATTAGCTGCAGGTAACTTGACAGGATACAACAACAACTTCAAGTTTCCCTTGCTCAGTTCACACAACAGCCTCCTTGTCCAGAAATAGGTTCCACATGAGCACAATTAATTGCTCTGAGACTCCCATTCTTCGCAATGTAAGCCGCGACTAGTTATGATCCCCACAGTCTAATGCCTTTGCGTAGTTAATAAGCACAAATATACATTTTTCTGGTAATTCATACTTTCAGTCAGGATCCATCTGACATCAGTAATGATATCCCTGGTGCCACAGCCTCTTCTAAATCTGT
>NW_006399860.1:10442581-10443435 GCF_000299155.1 Elephantulus edwardii | reverse complement strand
CAATGTAATTTAATATAATACTAATTTTGACCAAATGAGGGAAATATCAGCAATATATAGTCTCAATGAAGCTTTTCAACTCAATTTTGTGATTCAATATGCACATGATTACTTACTGGAGGTTATCAGATTATATTAATGACTATGACTTGAATAGTCACTAAAATTATATATTTGCCTTATTACAGTAAAATAATCTATCTGCAACCAACAGCCATAGCAAGAATACTAACAAAATGTTTATTAATATTTATTTAGATTTTTTTATCAATATTATACTTCCACCTCCAAGTTTAACAGGAGAGATATAAATATCATCCAGCATTAGCATTTTCAAATGAACTAGATATTGTGAATTGTCCATGTGATATCAAATATGACATTAAAGATATTTAACTTAAGCCATAGATTACAGAGACATTGAATATTAACTTTTTGTGTGTGGTACTGATGATGTGCTTCATTTATGTGTATTATTTGATTTGAAAGTATTAATAGAGCTTGTATTTGAAAAGTGGAAAAGCTTCACAATTATGAAAAAAAATTTTCAGTTGTATTTATGCCTTATATTAATCTTAGCAAATTTAGTTTGTGGGTGAATGGCTAGAAGGTGACAAGTTTTGTCTGCATACTATGATCAAATCACAATAATTAATGTATGTGTATTGACCAGATTGTAAAAATGATATAAATTTAGCTATTGAAATTTAGTTAAAAAGGAGTCTAAGTTTTTTCCTAATATTCATTTAACAAATTAATTCTTGGAATGCTTCAATTATAATTTTGAAATACTGACTCTGTTGTAATAATAATTCCTCTAAAAAATTGTTTCTCAAAATAAGATTATAAAAAGT
>NW_006399860.1:10439017-10441545 GCF_000299155.1 Elephantulus edwardii | reverse complement strand
AAGGATTCTGAAGCTTTATCTGACATAATTTTGATATGTTGCAAGGAGGGACTAGTCCTTGGCAAGAGATGTCATGCTAGGAAAGGTGGAGAGACAGTGCAGGATAGGAAGACCCTCAATGAGATGGATTGATTCAGTGACTAGGGTAATGGAGGTAGGTGTGTCAGAGACAATATACTTGGCACAGGATAGAGCAGGGTTTAGGACTGTTGTACATAGGGTTGCTATGAGTCACAAGTGACTCAATGGCACATAACAACAGCAACAACAATATTTTGTGGAATATGTTTCAAACTATTATGATAAAATAAAACAACCTAAAGAAAATAATTATGAAAAATATTCATTATATGAGTACTTCCTAATTCCATTTTTTGTGTTAAAAATAAATTGAAAATCCTAATAGGGTTTATTTAATTAGTTAAAGTTTTTAAGTAGCAAACATAAGAGGCAATTTCTATGGGGTTTTTTTCTCTCCCTCTTACTACTTGTCCTCCTCTTCTCTAAATGCATACAGCTTTCAGCCTTAACAAGCATTTGAATTCACTCTTCAAATTACAGATGTACACTTGACTTAGCTCCAGTGTTGAATACAGTATAAACAGAAAAATTTTACATTGACTACAACTATAAGAAAAAATATTTTTATTGTTTTATTTATCTTAAAGAGGATATGTTGTTGTTGTTATGTGCCGTCGAGTCGCCTATGACTCATAACAACCCTATGTACAACAGTCCTAAATTCTGCTCTGTCCTGTGCCAATCGCACTGTCTCTGACACTACCATCCCAATCATCCCAGTCACTGAATCAATCCAACTCATAGAGGGCCTTCCCCTCCTGCGCTGTCCCTCCACCCTCCCAAGCATGATGTCCTTCTCCAAGGACCGGTCTCTCCTCACAACATGTCCAAAGTATGTTAGACGGAGCCTCAGAATCCTTGCCTCCAAGGAGCCACCCGGTTTAACCCTTTCCAGGACAAATCTGTTTGTTTTCCTAGCAGTCCATGGTATTCTCAATACTATTCTCCAGCACCACAGCTCAAAGGCATCAATTCTCCTTCTATCCTCCTTGGTCATTGTCCAACCCTCTGATGCATGACAAGTGATTGCGAAGACCATGGCCTGTATCAGATGCACCTTAGTCTCCAGAGAGACACCATTTCTCTTCAGTACTTTGGAGAGGTCCCTAACAGCAGACTTTCCCATGGCAATGCGCCTTTTAATTTCCTGGCTGCTGGTGCCAAGACTGTTGACTGTGGAGCCAAGCAAACTAAAGCTGTGTACAATCTCAATCTCTTCACCTCCATCCTGATGCTGCCAATTGGTCCAGTGGTGAGAATCTCTGTCTTCTTGACATTGAGCCTCAATCCATATTGTAGGCTGCACAACTTATGTTTAATAGTGTATATAAAGGTTATTGCTTTAAAATATATTAAGTACAGTTTTTCCTAAATATATTTTTGTTTATTCGCTACAGCTCGATGTGACATAAAAATGGCTATGGCCTGAATATAGTTTTGTTTTTGTTGTTGTCTTTGAGTTTGAACCAACTTATAGCTTCACAGGGTTTTCAGAGGTTGTTAATAGCATGAGAGAATGTTCATCTTTCTCCTAAGGAGAAGATAGTAGAGTCACACTGCATGCCTTTGGTTTGCTAGCACAGCTTCTTACTACTAAGTCATTAGAACTTCCTAAGAAAGATATTTGAAACTCAGATCAAAATAAAAGAACATGACTGAACGACAGCAATGAGTAAGAGAGTGGATAAATTATGATTGTTTGTTCTGCCCAGTCGATTATTACAGAGATCCACGTATACAGAATAGAACTATCTCAACGTTTCTTACAGAAAAATGATTCCATATTCATGTGTTGTTGTTTTTATGTGCCTCCTGATACAAGTATAGATTTCACAGAAGCATAATCAAGTGTTCTGAGATTCCCATCCTTCTCAAGTTTAGCCATAATTTGTTGTGATCCACACAGTCAAATACTTTTACATAGTTAATGAAACACAGATAAACATTATTCAGGTACACTCTGCTTTCAACTAAGATTCATCTGACATTGTCTATAATGTCCTTATTGTCACATAGTTTAACCATTAATCTTTCATCAGTTGCCAAATACTTAGTATCTTATGCCACTTAGTGATTTCTAAGCAGATCAGTCAATCTGATAATGCACTAGTTAAGTTCTATGTTACTGAACAAATAGTTCAGAGGTAGTTCAGAGCAAGTTCATTAAAGGAATAAGAGCAGTAGGTTGACTTCCATAGAATTAAACCATAAAATCCATATGAGGCAGTTCTGCTCTGTTACATAAGGCTGTTATAAGTCAGAATAAACTCTACAGCATTAACAACAAAAATAACCTGGTAAATGAAATTTATCTCAATATAAATCATAGAAACAGATGAATTTGAAAGATTTTATTTGTTAGTTATTTATGGGTAACTTTTCACGTACGCAATGAGGGTTGCAGAGTGGATTATATTTGAGGTTGGGGGTGGGATTGGGGGAGGTGC
>NW_006399860.1:10436084-10437667 GCF_000299155.1 Elephantulus edwardii | reverse complement strand
GACATGTTGTAAGGAAGGACCGGAACTTGGAGAGGGACATCATGCTTGGTAGGGTGAAGGGACAGTGCAGAAGACCCTCTGTGAGGAGGACTGATTCAGTGACTGGGGTAATTAGGATGGATGTATCAGAGATGGTGTGATTGGCACAGGACAGAGCAGAGTTTAGGGCTGTTGTACATAGGGTCACTATGAGTTGCAAGTGACTCGATGGCACATAACAACAACAACCACAAAACAATGATGTTTCTTAAGGTTATACGGATATAATTGATCATATAATTTTTATACTCCCTATGATTGCTCATCTGCTCGAATCTTGTATTGACACTTATCTCGAGTCATATTATCGATACATTTCTTATTCTTCATTAAGTTGAAAGACAGCTGAAGGAAGCACCTTATATTTGCCCAAGTCAAGGTTCAGTTTCACTTTTTCAGGGGAGGGAGAGATAAGTAGTCTGTAAAGAATTATAGAGAGATGATAATAGTCAAATTATATATGGCCTCTCATTGTTGTTATTGATAGGTGTCATCTAGTTGACTGTAACTCACTGCAATCCTATGAACAATTGTTCTGGACTTTACCCTATCGTGTGCCGTCTTCATCATCTCTGGAATTCTCAAGCTCATTGTGATGATCATTGTGATGATCTATCTTATGGAGGGTTTTCTACTTTTTCGCTGACTCTCCAACTTTCCAAGGACTGATCTTTTAACAACAAACCCAAAGTATGAGACAAAATATCCTCATTCAAGCCTCTAAGGGGAACCCTGGGTTGAATTTTCTAAAAGACATATTTATTTATTCTTTGGAAATAATCTATGTGATATTTAGTACACTTCTCCAACCCTACAACTCAAAGGCATCAATTCTTCTCCTGTTACGCTCATTCATTGTCCAACATTTAGATAAATAAAAAGCATGGGTGAAAAATAAAGCTCGAATCAGACAAACCTTAGTCTTTAAACTGATATTATTGTTCCTTAGGACCTTGGAGAGTTTTTGACAGCAGGTTTTCTCAAATAAGCATATCTTATGAATTCTTAACTATTAGTACCAAGAGTGTTGATTATGGATCCTAGTAAGATTAAGTTGTTGACAACTACAGTACTTCTATAGGGTCACTTTATCTTCCAAGGACAACAGTAACAGTATCAAAGCATGGAGATTAATGAAATAATAAAATTTATTCATAATAGTAAAGACCATCATGACAATTCAAAAATGTTATGATAGTGAAAATTTGTCATTATAGTGATCTTATTTAAAATAGCTCATTTTGAAGATCCTTAGGAAACGAACTCAAACAAAAAAACAAACAAAAAAGTAAAATGTTCTTTAACTCATAGTGTAGGTTTCCAATACTGTAAATCTTTTTAAGAGAAAAGTGTCTTGTTTCCTTCCATGAAAATTTTGGGAGATTTTTTTTAAAAAAAAAACCTTCTGTTTATCAACTGGGTCATAACACATTAAGCCACCAAGGCTACTAAGAAAGTAAAAGTGGTTATTAAATTAAATCCAGCTAAATATCTATACCTTCACAAAACCTAAATTTTAATAAAAGCCCTTTAAATTGGACTAC
>NW_006399860.1:10429074-10434996 GCF_000299155.1 Elephantulus edwardii | reverse complement strand
TTTCAGCAAGCAGGGTTGTGTCATCTGCATAACGCAGATTGTTGATAAATCGTCCACCAATCTTGACCCCACATTTCTCCTCATTGAGCCCAGCCTCCCGGATAATCTGTTCTGCATATATATAGGTTGAAAAGGTATGGAGATAGGATGCTTCCCTGGCGTACGCCTTTCCCAATTTTGAACCATGCAGTGTTCCCTTGCTCTGTTCTGACGACTGCCTCCTGGTCCAAGTATAGGTTTCTCATTAGAACAATTAAGTGTTCTGGGATTCCCATTCTTCCCAGAGTCAGCCATAGTTTGTTATGATCCACACAGTCAAATGCCTTTGCAACGTCAATGAAACACAGATAGACATTTCTCTGGTATTCCCTGCTTTCGGCTAAGATACTTATTCAAATATTAAGTAGGTGAAATGATGTAGTCAGTTAGGAGTTGCACTAACTCAAAGGCTACACATCTTTGGTGGCTCCGATCCACCAGCACTTCTGTGAGAGAAAGATGAGCAAATTCCTACTGTGTGATTTACAGTCTCAGAAACCTAAAGAAGGATTAGTAATGAGTTGGTTCCAACTCAATGGAAATGACTTTGAGTGTTTCCTATTAAAATATATGTATACAGTCTCACATACTTTGGGCATGTTGCCAGGAAGGACCAGTCCTTGGAGAGAGACATCATGCTTGGAAGGGGGATAGGATCAGTGCAAGAGAGGAAGACCTTGGATGACATGAATTGACTGAGTGATTGAAGTAAAGGGGGTGTATATGTCAGAGGCAATGAAATTGGGTTAAGGTAGAGCAGGGTTCAGAGCTTTTGTACATAGGACTGCTATGCATCTTAGGTAACTCGACAACACATAAGAACAACAACATACGAAGCAAATAATCCGAGAAGTTACACACTACTTAGAAGAATATATCATCAAGTTTTGAGGATAACCCATCAAGAAGCTTCTATATGCAGATGACATAACACAACCACGCCTGCTGAAGAAGACTTGAAGCTCTTCCTGAGCAAGATCAAAGGCCACCGCCGTCAGTATGGATTGTTGTGTGCCTTCAAATTGGCACTGACCCTCCACAGACAGCAAAAAAAAAACCCCTCTGTTTTAAAAGTACCACTTAGAGGCAAAAACAAACTTCTTCTCACATAATTTGGCATGTTGTCAAGAGGATTCAGTCCTTGGAAAATTATATCACATTTGGAAAAGTGCAGAATTGGTCAAAGACCCTTAAGGACAAGGATTGAAAACATTATTTTAATAATGGACTTAAGCGCAATAAAGATTGTGAATATGGTACAATTCCATGCAAAGTTTTGGTGACAGAGCTAACATCAAGACATTCAATAACATTACAATAAAATCCCAAAAGGAGTCACAGGAAATATATGACATGAGTAATTCTTTACTATGAATAGTTTTATTTGTAGTAAAACATAGTCACATTCATTATCCAGCACAGAATACTGTTCAATGGAGTACCTGTCTAACTTCTGCTATTCTATCTGATCCATTCTAAATGTTAATCATGAACTAGATTCATAGCTTTAACAAGAATCTATGCCTTACTCCAAATGATTCACAATTTTGTTGCTGTTCTGTGCTGTCAAGTCACCTGCAGCTCATAATGACCCTATGTACAACAGCCCTAAATCATGCTCTATCCCATGCTGATCTTATTGTCTCTGACATACCCATCTCCATTAACCCAGTCACTGAATCAATACAACTCATAAAGGGTCTTCATCTTCTGCGCTGTCCCTCCACCCTTCCAAGCATGCCCTCTCCAAGGACTGATCTGGCCTTGAGACATGTCCAAAGTCTGTCACACAAAGCTTCAGAGTCCTTGCCTGCAAGGAGCAGCCCAGCTTCATCCTCTCCAGGATAAACCATTTGTTCTCCTAGCAGTCCATTGTATGTTCAATAATCTTCTCCAGCACCACAGCCCAAAGGCATCAATTCTCCTTCTATCATCCCTAGTCACTGTACAGCTTTCTGATGCTCTGCAATTAATTGCAAAGACCATGGCCTGGATCAGGTGCACCATAGTCTTTAGACTGACATCATTGCTCTCCATTACTTTGGAGAGGTATCTGACAGCAGACTTTTCCAATGCAATACATCTTTTCATTTCCTGGCTTCTGGTCTCAAGAGCCAAGCAAATTGAAGCTGTTAACAATCTCAATCTCTTCATTTCAATGCAGATTTTCTAAATATTTCTTGCCAATCAAGATGCATAATATAATTAAAGACTCATAAATGGCAATGAAAAATATAAATCAATTAAATGCTAAAAGCCTGTTATTACCTCATTGTTAAATGTGGAACTGTACAGATGAATAATTTAATAATCATTCTGTAGTGTGTCTCTGTATGTGGAGGGAAGTTGGGATGTATGTTTATTGCGTCACTTCTCAACAACAGGATGGTAAGATTTCAAAGGTCACATTGTCTTTAAGCATAAATTGACATGTAAAAATGACAATTTTATCAAAGACAATTTACACATTCAATGCAATCCAAATACAAATACCAATCCCATTCTTCAACAAGATGGGAAAGGCAATGTCCAATTTCATTTGGAATGGAAAAAGACCGCAAATAAGGAAAACACTCGTTAAAAAGATAAACAAGGTAGGAGGCATTTCACTCCCTGATTTATAATTCTACTACACTGCCAAGGTGGACAGCATGGTACTGGTACAAGGACAGACACATAGATCAATGGAATATAATTGAAAATACAGAAATCAGCCCATCTACCTATGGTCAACTGATTTTTGACAAGGAGATGAAATCATTTCAGTTAGGAGACAATAGCCTTTTTAACAAATAGATCAACAAAATTGCAAAACTATCTGTAGAAAACACAAGCAAGATCTACCCCTCACTGCATACACAAATACCAACTCAGAGCAGATCACGGACTTACAACTAAAACCAAAGACTATAAACTTCATTAAAGAAAAGCTTGGAAGAACTCTACAAATCTTAATTCACAACATAAACAGTCTTGCAATCATCCTGAAAATACTACATCAAGGAGAAGACAAAATAGATGAATGGGACCTTCTAAGAATCAAATCCCTATGCACATCCAAAAACTTCTGTAGCAGGGTAAAAAGGGAAGCCACAGACTGGGAAAAAGTATTTGGTAATGACATGTCAGATAAGGGACTTATATCTAGAATCTATAAAATACTCGAGCACCACAACAAGATAAAGGTAAACAACCTAATTGAAAAATAGACACAGGATATGAACAGACACTCCACCAAAGAAGACATTCAGATGGTTAACAAACACATGAAGAAATTTTCAAAATCCCTAGCTCTAAGAGAGATGCAAATCAAAACAACTATGAGATATCATTTCACCCCAATAAGAACAGCAAAATTTAGTAGAACTGCAAGCAACAAATGCTGCTGAGATTGCAGAGAAATCGCAATTCTTATTCTCTGTTGGTGGAATTGTAAAATAGTGCAACCACTACAGAAGGCTTTATGGCGCTTTCTCAAATAATTGCAAATAAAAAATACCATTTGACCCAGCAATTCCACTACTGGAACTATTCCCCAAAGAAACCATAACCACCAACAAAGCAGATATATTCACACCCATGTTTCTCCCAGCTTTGTTCACAATAGCAAAGAGTTAGAAACAACTTAAGTGTCCATCAACAAATGAATGGCTAGAGAAGCTATGGTATATTCACACAATGGAATATTATGCTAAAGGAATTCAATGCATTCTAGCATTGAAAAACAAGAAACTCATGAAATATTATACAAAATGGGTAACCCTGGAGGACATTATGCTGAGTGAAATATCTCAGCCATAAAAGACTTATACTGCATAGTGCCACTGTTATGAAACGGGACTGACATCAGGGTTGGTGTGAGACTGGGAAAGATGGCATAAATAATGTATATTGCATTGAAACAGATGAGAGGCAAAACTGTTTAAAAGTGATATATGATTAGGTATTATTGTCATGACAGGAGTCCAGAACAAAGGCTGCTTAGTGAAGAGGACTTGGGGGGAGGGATTTTATAACAATGAAAGATTTTTTTTTTCTTTTACTTTTCAAAGAGAAGAGTAAAGTGGGAGGAGAGGAGTGGGCAGAGAGAAAAGTGCAACAATGATTTAATGGAGATCCAAAGTGTCTGTAAACTTCCATTAAAATTAATAAAAAATAGAGGATTTTGTTTTCAGACTATTTACTCATTTTTTCTAATATATATTTAGAAAAGAAAATCACAGGAATGACTGCAGCTAAGATTTACTGCTGTGCTATCACTGTGGCAAGTCCAGCTATGGATTTTTTTCCTCTGTGGAGAAATAGATTTGGAAGAGATAAGCAGGACTGTGTGACTAGGGAGCTTATGGCTTGATTTTGCCCATTTCATATATTAAGTCAGAGCTTCTTTATAGTACCCGCCTTCAGTATTCCTGAATGTCATAATTTCCCAGTCAGGAATTAAGGGAGTCTGTTTTACCCTTTGGATCTCAGAGTCACTACAAGAGAGCTTGGAAACTGCCATCCTAGCTCACTACTGAAATGGCTTCAGACCAAGTTTATCTCATTTTGGGATGTCATTAAAATGATATTATTGTCTTTCAAATACCCTCTTACATACCTCTTTACTACCTCCTTTCCTACCCCACAGCAAGGTTGAGCTGCAAGCCTTTTAGGCAGCAGAGGAGCTAGGTACCCAGTGACTCAGTGTTACCTGAATGTCTCAAGGCTGTGATCATGAAGGAAGCTGGCTGGG
Organism: Elephantulus edwardii; assembly: GCF_000299155.1. Taxonomy (NCBI): domain Eukaryota; kingdom Metazoa; phylum Chordata; class Mammalia; order Macroscelidea; family Macroscelididae; genus Elephantulus; species Elephantulus edwardii. The sequence goes on along the minus strand of NW_006399860.1, from coordinate 10,430,222 downwards.
GCCAGTTGGAGGCAGTGATCCACTGGCAAGAGGGAGTGAAAGTCTCCACACAGGTTGGCTTTTACATTCCAAGGAGACACACTCTAAGGGAGTGCTTCTTAGCAATCCTCTCTTTCATGCCAATCACCTCATCATAAGAGCCTTTAACTGTTGTGACAAATGCAAAATGCCAGATAATCAGTAAGTCAGAAATAGGTGTATTTTTTACTTTCAGTTGCAGAATAACTTAGCTGATTTCTGATAGAGTTAGATAATAACTAATCATTTTCTACTTGTATAAAAGACAGAACAAATGGTATAATTTGAAACATATGGGAGATAAGGCAGATATTGAGAATAATTTTTAGAGGAAGTTAAAATTGAGAAAAATACATTTTAAATCAGTCAAGGTGTAGATTACAAATTTCTTCCATAACCCTTTAGAAATTACTACAGCGTTCTTTCTAAATGAATTGAATTTATAATTGGTTCAAAGGTTTGAATATCCCTTATACAATTCTTTTGATGAAAGATTGTGGACTTTTTTTTTTAAGAGAATATCTTTCAGTACATGTAAAAAGAAATAGTTGATTCTAAATAATATTTTAATTTTCATTTGCCAGTTTGGACTATCTGATAGATTGCAAGTATTTTATTTGAAAGCAAAAGGGCTAGGTATAACAAAAAAATTAAATCAGGTACAGAAATATATTTATAGATTATCTAATATATAGTATGATGATGATTAGAAATAAAGGAGTGACATGGGTCCATAAAGAACTCTATTATTTCAAACCATCCCAATTAGCTACAAATTGTTGTAGAAAAAACATGTAAGAATATTAAAATATGCATTACCACATTAAAAATGGATGTTGCATAGTACTGTCAGCCATTTTCTAGATTATGAAAAAATTTAAAAAATAACATACTGAGTAATAATGTTAAGAAGATTTCATAAGGTTGAGTGTTCTTTAATCTCTGTAATTGAACAGCAGAATGCAGAAATACAGACAACTTGAGAGACTTCCTATCTAATCCCTGAGATAAAGTTAAGGGTATTGTTTTGGAATTAGGAAACTGATAATTTCAAAACATTTATAGATTGTATCAAAGTTTCCTCTGTACAAAAATGTACAAAAACGTGTAGTAAGAGAATATATAATTGC
>NW_006399860.1:10427043-10427965 GCF_000299155.1 Elephantulus edwardii | reverse complement strand
AAAATTACAAAACATTATTGCAACAAACAAAAAGAGACCTGGAGAAGTGGAAGAATATCCCTTGCTCATGGATAGGAAGACTCATTATGGTGAAAATGGCAATACTACCAAAGGCAATTTACATGGTCAACGCAATCCCAATACAAATACCAATCCCATTCTTCAACAAGATGGAAAAGGTAATCTCCAGTTTTATTTGGAATGGAAAGAAGCCCCAAATAAGCAAAACACTCCTTAGAAATAGAAAAAAAGTTAGGAGGTATCTCATTCCCTGATTTCAAATCTTACTACACTGCCATAGTGGTAAAGACAGCATGGTACTGGTACAATGACAGGCACATAGGTCAATGGAATAGAATTGGAAACACAGAAATCAGTCCATCTACTTATGGTCAATTGATTTTTTATAAGGAGATAAAATCAGTTAAGTAGGGAAATGACAGCCTTTTTAACAAATGGTGTTGGCAAAATTGGAAAACTACCTGTAGTAGACTCAAGCAAGATCCACACCTCACTCCATATACAAAAAACAACTCAAGGTGGATCATGGACCTAGGACTTAAACCAAAGACTATAAACTTCATTAAAGAAAAGTTTGGAAGAACTCTAGTAGCCCTAATCCACAACATAAACAGTCTTCCAAGTATCCTGAAAAATCTACAACTAGGAGAAGATAAAATACATGAGTGGTACCTTATAAGAACAAATCGTTATGCACATCCAAAAGCAACTCCAACAGGGTAAAAAGTGAAGCATTAGACTGGGGAGAAGTATTTGGTAATGACATGTCAGATAAGGGACTTATATCTAGAATTTATAAAATACTTGGGCAGGACAACAAGAAAGTAAATAATCCAATTGAAAAATGGACACAGGATATGAAGAGATACTTCATCAAAGAAGACATTCAGATGGCCAACAA
>NW_006399860.1:10425240-10425852 GCF_000299155.1 Elephantulus edwardii | reverse complement strand
ACACACACACACACAAACAAACCATTGGTGCTCAGCCTTCAAAAGCTTCTAGATTCACAACATACAAGAGTGGCATGCACTTTTCACTGAGCCCTGAATGGTACTTACTTTCATGGATTCTGAAAAAAACCACGAAGACCTTCAGATTCTAATTTTTTTCATTCTCTTGAAACCAATTATTTCCATTTTTTGAATTATCTAAATTAGTAACTTCAAAAGATTTTTCAATATCCTTAAGTAAAGAAAGATAGGAATTTCAAGTATCCTATTGAATGGACTACGCTATTCATGAATGTATATAAATTTGAAAAAAAATGAAAGAAGACCTCAATTATCTGTTTCTTTTTTACCTATGAATCCTATCAATACACAGACAAATATACCCACATATATTCATTTACGTGGAGAAGAACTCAAAAGTTTATAAATATAAACTTAACTGTGGTGATATAGTCAATGCGTGTTTTCTAGTCTTTGGCTTTCACCATGAGGCTGTGTTAGATTATGCAAATGTGGAATGTATATGACACCATCAAAGATGTTGAATAGCTTTCTAATAATGTAAACCAGGTAAAGTAGCAAGTTGGGGGACCAAACATAAAAATAAAGTAT
>NW_006399860.1:10413184-10424735 GCF_000299155.1 Elephantulus edwardii | reverse complement strand
CACCTTAGTCTCCAGACTGATGTTGTTCCTCAGTACTCTGGAGAGGTCCCTGACAGCCTACTCTCTCAATGCAATTTGTCTCTTGATTTCCTGGTTGCCGGTACCAAAAATGTTGATTGCAGAGGCAAGCAAACTAAAACTGTTAACAATCTCAGTCTCTTCACCATCTGTAATGATACTACCAATTGACCCAATGGTGAGAATCTTTGTTTTCTTGATGTTGAACTTCAATCCATATTGAAGGCTGCAGTCCTTGATCTTTTACAGCAAGCACTTCAGGTCCTCCTCAGTTTCAGATAGGCTTAAATTGAACCCATTTAAATACAAGAAAGGGATATACCATTAACATAAATAAAGAAGCATCAGGGAATGCAGCATATCATTTTGTCGCAGAGAAGCCTTTGTGAGACAGACCATAGTTGAGACTTAGTGGCAGTTGCAACAGCAAAAGTGACAAAGAAAGGAAGCAGGTGTGAGACACCTCTGAATTAGAATTGCCATCCCTTAGAGTCGGAGCTGAAGACCTTCACCCAGATTTACTTGCATAGCTGGGGTGAATGGAGTGGAGGATGCATATCATTGACAGAACAAAAAAGGGTAGGGTAGTGAGGGTCAGAGCCTTGAGGCTTCTGTTCAAAGGGCCTGACTGCAAGCACGCCTGAGATACTCTCCTGAGTGAATAGTTTTGCCCTGAAAATTTCTGCCGTTAATTACAATCTATTAATGTCCTAATAATCCTTATAGTCCTGAGTATGATCTGTGAGTCATGGACGACAATTTCAAAGAATTATCAAATTTATTAGAGTGATATTGGAGCTCCAATGGTGTACTAAATAAGGAGCTACAGTGCCAGTATGAACAGTTTGAATTTATCAGCTGCTCTGTAAGAAAACAGGAAATCATGTGATTTACGTCTTCCAAATACCTGTTGAAAGGTCAATTGTGAGGTAGTTCTGACTCCACAACATAAAGAACAACAACAGTAGAATGGCAAGAGCTGAGGTAGTGACTGTTGATATTTAAATTGACAGAAGTAGGTGTCCTAATGAGTGGCCATGTCTGATCTTTTAGGATATGGCTGTGTGCTGTGGAACTTTTTTCCAGCTTTTAAAATATTTTAAACTTCAATTGCTTTTTCAACATAGTTTACTTCATTTGTTCAAATGTATCTCTATTTCTTATGAATTTGCCAGGGCTGCACTATTTTTCCCTTTTTTTTTCTCCTCTGGCTCTTCCCATCAAACTTTGTAACCCCATGATTGCACCTTCTTCCCACTCTCTGTCACCCAGCTTCCTCCCATTCTTCTCCTTCAACTTTCATACACATCTTATGAGTTATCCTTCTATTTTCACAGTAATAGCATTAGGCAGTATTTGTCCTTATGAGACTGAATTAGTTCATTCAGGATAATTCTACCTAGTCTCTGTACTTTTAAAATTGTTGCTTCTCAGTGCGGCAAAGTACTCTATTATGTGAATGTAACACAATTTCTCAATCCTTTTGTTTGTTTGTTGCTGGACATTTTAGCTATTTCAATGTCCTTGCAATTGTTAATTATGTTACTATGAGCATCTATGTACAGTGTTCCATTTGTCCCTTAGTTTTAATTTTCTTGGACTATATTCTGCAGTAGAATAGCTGGATCATATTGAATTTCTACATTTAACTTTTTGAGAAATGGTAAATTGCCATCCAGAGTAGTTATACCATTTTACAATCCCACCATCAGTTTTCTGATCTCTCCACATCCTCTCCAACATTTATTACTCTTTGCAGTGTTAAACTTTGACACTGCTACTAGAGTGATATGGTGTCTCTTTCTAGTTTTGATTTACATCTCTGATTGCCAGTAATTTTGAGTATTTCTTCATATGTCTGTTTATCTAAATGTCTTCCTCTATGAAAAGTATTTCCATGTTTTTTGCACATTTTGCAATTGGATTATTGGGCTATTTCTAGTAGAAGCTCTGTAGTATTTTGTAAACTCTCACAAGGACTAAACCAAAAACATGTTACACCTAGTAAGCCAATTTGGTATAGTGGCAGGACACAAGATCAATATGCAAAAGTCAGTGGTATTCCTCTAAAGTAACAAAGAAAACACAGAGAAGGAATCAAAGAAAACAGTACCATTACAATAGATATCACAAACTGAGATACTTGAAGATAAAGCTAACTACAGATACGAAAGATATTTACAAAGAGAACTGTGAAAAACAATGTTGTTGCTGTTGATTGCCTTTGAGTTGAGCACAGCTCATAGTGACCCTATGAACAAAAGGCTTGAAGACTCTACAACTATCAACTTCTATCAAAGTTCATAGAATTTTTGGAGGCAGGTTTAGGAAATGGATGCCACTCCTGCTTAAGAGATCTAAATAAATGGGGAAAAATGTACCAATGCTCATGGATAGGAAGACACAATTTGGTGAAAGATGATGTTACTAACCAAAAACAATCTTCATGCTTAGTGCAACATCAACATAGATATCTAATTCAATTTTCAAAGAGATATAAAAGACAATTGCTAAGTTTATTTGGAAAAGAAAGAGGCCCAAAACTAGCAAAGCTCTTCTGAAAAACAAACAAATAAAAAAAATTATTTGGGAGGCCTAGAACTTCTGATTTCAAACCAACTATATAGGTGTAATAACCAAAACAACATGATACTGGTACAATAACAGATGCATAGACCAATGAAACAGAATAGAGAACCCAGAAATTAGCCCATCTATCAATGGTAAAGTGGAATTTGAAAGAAAATGAAGCCAATCAAATGGGTAAATGACAACCTTTTTAACAAATAGTGCTGGCAAAATTAGACTTGTGCCTGCAGAAAGCTGAAGCAGGATCCACATCTCACCTTACACAAAAATGAAATTAAGATTAATCAGAGACCTGAGGGTAAAGCCCCAAACCATAAAGATCATAAGATGCAAAATGGGACCAAACATAACATACCTCACCTGTGGTACATAGTCTGACAAATACAGCCAGAAACGCACAAACGGGAGAGAATAACATCAATGCATGGGACCTATTAAAGTTTAAGTTTCTGTATGCATCAATATTTTTTTCTCGATAGGGTGAAAAAAACAAACAAAACAAAAAATCTACCGATTGAGAAAAACCATTTGGATTTGCTATAGATTTTTTTTTTTTATAATGATTCGCCCCTATTTTGAAGTTCATGGGATTCAGGTACTGTTGCCTCTTCCACTGGCAACACAGTTTTTATAGTATTAATTTGGCTTAATATTACTTTCATAATTGAAAATTTTTCTTAGATTGTGCTTTGAAAACAAGTTGTATTTTCAAAGTTGTATTTTCATTGACTCAAGACAATATGAGTCTTATGTATAAAGTATTTTTAACTAAAATATTTTCATGCTTAACAAAATTTGTCAGATAAAACTTGGATTAATTCTAATTCTAGGTATATCCATTTGAGTATAAATGTGAAACAATTCAAGCCTTGAGTTGTAATACTTATGCATGCTATGAGAAGAATATTGAATAATCCAAGAATCATAAAAAGAAGATGGCAGGAGTACACAGAGTCACTGTACCAAAATGAATTGGCTGACAGAATTTTGTGAAACAACAAATGATCAAGAGGTAATGGTGATAAAGGAGGAAGTTCAAGGTGCTCTGAAGGAGCTGACAAAGAACAAGGCCTTAGGAATTTATGGAATATAATTGACATATTTCAGCAGACAGACACTGTCTTGGACGTGCTCACCAAGTTGTGCCAAGAAATATGGAGGACAACTACCTGGTCAACATACTGGATGAGAACAATATTTGTTCTCATTCCAAAAAAAAAAAAAATGACCAGAGAGTGGACAGTATCAAACAGTATTACTAATTTCACACACAAGCACAATCCTGCAGAAGATTATCCAAAAATGACTGGAACAGCATATTGCTAGAGAAATACCAAAAATATAGGCTGTGTTTAGAAGAGGCTATGGCACCAGAGGCATTATTGCTAATGTCAGATGGATCTTGGCTGAAAGGAAGGAGTACCAGAGGAACGTCTATCTGTGTTTCATTGACTATGCAAAGACATTGGAATTAGTGAATCACAACAAATTGTGGCTAACCCTGAGAAAAATAGGGATCCCAGAACACTTGATTGTTCTTATGTAAAACCTGTACTTGGACCAGGAAGCAGTGTTTAGAACAGAGGAAGCAAACACTGCATGTCTCAAAATAAAGAAAGGAATTCATCTGGATGTGTATTTTCTTCTTTCCTTTTACATGGTTATTCAGAACAGATCATTCTGTAGAATGGATTTTATGGATCAGAATTGTAGGAGACTCATCAACAACCACCACCACCTACCTATCTATTCATATACAAAGTTAAGACAATGGAAATAGAGTGAAGTAAACAGAATCTTAAAGCACAAGAAGAATAATAATCTTCCAGCTGCTCTGTAACAGAAAGGTAGGCATTCACCCCCATGTGATTTATTGCCTCTGATAACCTGCTGGAAGGTTAGCTACGGGTCAGTTCTGGCTCCACACAATAACAACAAAAGAATAATAAAACAAATATAGCATAGGTAATCTTTTTTTAAGAGTTTCTAATCTTTGAAAAGACTTATTTCCATATAGGATAGACAAGGGGAAAATACCTATATTACACATTAAGAATGAATGAACACATATAAAGTATGATAAATATTGTGATTCACAGACAGTTGGCAGTTTTCTTCATTTGCTGATGTCAATTGATATATATATGTTGTGTTATTTAACAAAGAAAATACTTTTTCCTAAATCTTTGTAATTCAGTGCTTTGAAAATTCCTCTGTTTTTGGGTTTTTTTTTAAATTATTATTCTGTAAAAAAGGCCCTATCCCAGAACTTGACTACAGTTATAATGACTATTTTCTAAGAAGTTAATGAGAACAAAAATGGTACTCAGAAAAAAATTTATATTCACTGTGTGAAATCAGGAAGATATTTTATGTAATTGTGTTCTTACTCCTAAAGTGATGCCCAAAGGCAAAAGCGTCATTTCTTGTCAAGCACAACTTAACTGATAGTAACTCTCTATTCTGCACAAATCCCTCTTTTGAAATGATTGAATTCTTCTACTATCATGTCTTCATTGGTCAGGCAGGAGTCATCAAGAGAGAAGATAGGGCTATTATCTTCCCACTCTGTCAGAAATAGCAACAGTTATAGTCATGGTTCTCTCATATGCTACCAGTTCAATGCTCCATAAAACATGTGAACTATGCTATCTGGACTTAATTGTGCTTAGAGTAAAGTAAAATGAAATGAAGTGGGTAGTTAAGTAATATGTGGGTATATATAGTAGTATCTCTCAGTCTCAATGTACTTGAATGTAGCTCTGTGTCTGCATGTACCTGAATTCAATAAAAATAGATTAGCATGTGAGTTGAAAAATCTAATTATTCATTTATTTAAAAGTTGAATTTTTGTTTTATTTAAAATTCAAGTTAGTTTGTCTAATTTTTGTCATGATCAAAAAAAGCTGCAGATAAAAATACATGCAGTTCAACTTGCTAGTAGAAAAAAAAAACACCCAAGTATTAGATATCATTTGTCTCTTAAATTATTTTTTTACCATAAATTAATTTATTTTTTAATATAAGAAAAACATCCAAATTAATTGAGTATAGCCTCCTTCTTCCTTTTCCTTTTTTAAGTTTTGAGAATGTGAGTTTTTGTGCACATGTGTGTATATTTCTACACGACTTTGGACACTAGCTGAAGTAGAAAATACACTGTACAGTCGTCTACTTTTCATGGCATTTCTGATCTTGCCAGTTTAAAAAAAATGTGAAAGTTTATTCCTATCAGGTTTCCAGACTGTTTTCCAAATCCGTTTTAGAGAAATATGGCTGAAAAGAAAAGATCACATTCTAAAAATAAATGCATTTAGTAATTTGGAAAGCTGGTAAGACTCTTACTTTTGCATTTTAATGGTTATCTAATGTAAAAATATTAACCTTTTAAGCAAATTTTACCAACTATTTTGAAGTTCTCTGTCATCAACTTCAAGAAGGTCTAGTGGTATAGTCTGTAAGTGTTGTGCTGCTTACACAAAAGCAGTGCCTCCTGGCCGTTTGACTCCACTAGCTGGAAGAAAGACGGGCAATCTTCTCCCAAGCTATTTTGTTGCTGTTGTGTGTATCATTTTTTGGGTTTTTTTTTGTTTTTGTTTTTGTTTTTTCATAACTGACCGCCCAGCAGGTCTTCAAGGGCCATATATTGCATGGGAGGAGAATGTGCATCTTTCTCCTGTGGTGCAGCTGGTGCATTCCAACAGTGCACATTTTGCATTGGCAATGCAATTTAATCTATTTGAAGTGAAGGAGGCTCTGGATGTGATAGAAATGGATAGATTTAGCAAGACCATCTTGGGTACGTTATCCCATGCTACCTAGAACCTCTAAAAATTCACTGGCATGTCAGCTATGAGTTTAATTGAGTTGTTTGTCAACTTCTAGTTTTATAGATGAATTGAATGGGAATGATATTGTTCCCTAAAAAAGCAATAGGAATGGTGATATAACAGTTGTTGTTGTTGTGCACCAAGTCAGAATCAATCCGTAGCTGACTTTGTAGAGGGTTTTCAGAGGCAGTGATTCTCCCAGGAGAGAGTCCTCATCTCTCTCCTATGGAACAGCTGGTGGATTCAAACTGCATTGTTAGACCAATTCCTAACCTTTTGCAGTAAATGCATCTATTTGAATTGAAGGAGGCCCTGAAGGTGATGGGAACGGGTAGATTTAGCAAGAAATATACTTTAAGTTATTAGATGAAGTAGAGAGAAGTCTGACAAATGAAGAGAGTATGGCTGAGAGGAAGTAGACGATAAAATGTACCAATTTACCAGTTTTCCTATTCTCTTATATCTTTTGCTTTGTAATTTCACTCAGAGCATACAGTACTTGAAGTAGTACTTGAAGTACTTCAAGTAGTACTTGAAAAAATTTTAAGGGAGGATCAACATACCAGTGACTTTAAAAGTTAATTGTTGGCCATCTGAGTGTCTTTTGGGAAGTCTTTCCATGTATTTCCTTCATATTGTAATTGGGTTATTGGTATTTTTCTTGTGCAGCCCCTGTAATGAACTTTTGATATGAGACCCTTGTCTAAAAATGTAATTGCCAAATGTTGGGGTTCCCTCCCCCAATTGGTAAGGTTTCTTTTCACCCTATTGGAAGGCAGTTTGGCATTTCCTCAAAAAGCTGAAAATAGAAACTCCGTATGACCCAGATATTCCACTGATAGTAATGTGTTGTTGTTATTGTTGTGTATTGTCAAGTTAGAACCAATCCATAGCTGACCCTCTGGCTAGTTTGCGAGGCTGTTAATTACATGAGTGGAAATTGTCCATCCTTCCCCTACAGAGCAACTGGAGGCCTTGAACCTCATGCCTTAGCGATTGTAGTGTGGCTTATTGCTGCTAGGCTACCAGAGCTCAATAGGAAGTTAGACCTGACACACAAAATGTAAATTTGTACACCAATGTTCATAACAAGGTTATTTATCATCACAAGAACATGGAAATAGCCCAAATGTCCAACTACAACTGAATTATCAAAGTTGTTCAACTCATTTTATAAGAATATCTTCTTCACTCTTGCTATTTTGTTATGTCACATTTTTGCATTTAAGACAATAATAAAAAAATCTAGTACTTTGTACTATATTGATATATGTCTGATTGTAATATAATTTCAATTATAGAATGAGAGTACGACTGTCTGTGATCTTTAAGATTATGGAAGGAATAGGTTAAGCCATGAGTCCCATTATATAATGATGTAGTTTGGTAGTTATGTAATGACGTGGTCTGAAAATTACGCAATGAATTATAGAGCCATTTTCCATTCTGTATTCTTATGGTCATTTTTCCATAATGTCACCCTTAACAGCACACTCTGTTATTTGAAATATAAGTGTGTAAATAAGTTATTATTGTTAGTCTAATACAGTTTCAATAAAGTACAACCCATAGTGACTATGAACAACAGATACAAAGCCTATCATATCCTATTACACCCTCACATTCTCTGACATAATCAAGCCCATTTATTCAGTCACTGTGTCAATCCATCTGGATGAGGGTCTTCCTCTTTTTGCCTATCTTTCCATTTTGTAAGCAGGCTATTCCTCTTCATGGGATAGTGTTTCCTAACAATATATTCAAAGTATGTAAGATAAAGCTTCATCATTTTTTGCCTCCAAAGAGAACTCTGACTACATCTTCTCAATGGCATATCTAGTTTTTCTTTGGGCATTTTCTGGGATAGTCAGCACTCTTCTTCAAAATCCCAACTAAATTGCATAAATTATTCTGTCATCCTTGTTCACTGTCTAGCTCTCAGATGCACAGCAATTACCTGACAAGACCATGACCTGAATCAGAAAAACCTTAGTTTCAGACTGACGTCATTGCTCCCTTGATGTGTCACTGACTGTAGATGCTCCCAGTGCAATATGTCTCCTGAATCTCCTGAAGACTATTGATTCCAAGAATGTTGATTGTGGATCTAAATAAGATGAAGTCATTGACAGTTTCAATCTTTTCTCTATCATATTTCCTATTTTGTCCAGTGGTGAGAAATTTTGCACATTGTCATTAACAGATTGGTAATTAACCAGATTGATTACATATATGGAAAGAAACGCTGGAGAATCTCAATATCAGCAGTCAAAAACAAGCCGGGTGCTACCTGTGGAACAGATCATCCATTATTTATGTACAAGTACAAACTCAGGCTAGAGAAATTTTGAAAAGTCCACAAGAAGCAAAATATGATCTTGAGTCTATTCCACCTGAATATAAAAACCAATTTAAAAATAAATTTTTAATACTGAACATCAATAATCAAAGATCAGGTGACTTGCGGCATGAGGTCAAGTATACCATCCATGAAGAATGCAAAAGGTTCACTACATAGAAAGGAAAGAAAGAAAAACAAAACCAAAACTGATGTCAGAAAAGACCCTGAAAATTATACTGGAGCATCAAGAAGCCAAAACAAACGGGAAAGATGCTGAGGTAAGAGTTGAACAGGAGATTTCAAGGGGTAGTTTGAGAAGACAAAAAAAAAAAATTGGAATGTCCAGGAATTGGAAAATAAAAAGGGGAGAACTCAATTGGCATTTCTCAAGTTTAAAGAACTGAAAAACCAACTCAAACCTCCAGTCACAACATTTAAAGATGTTATGTGAAAAATGTTGAATGATCCAGAAAGAATCAAAAGAAGACAGAGGGAATACATAGAATGACTGTACCAAAAAGAATTGGTTGGCAAGAAAATATTTCAGAAGTATTTGATCAAGAGCCAATGATAATGAATGAAGAAGTTCAAGCTGTAATAAATGTATTCTTAAAAAACAAGGCCACAGAAATCCATGGGACACACATTTACATGTTTCAACTAACAATTGCAGCCCTGAACATGCTCATCAGTCTATGTCAGAAAATTTGAAGACTAGCTACCTGGCGACTGATTGGAAAAGATCTGTATTTATTCCCAGTCCCAAGAAAGGTGATCTAACAGAATGTTCAAATTATCTAACAATAAAAGAATTTGCTGACACAGAAGAATTTCACAAAACAGCATATTATTGAGAGACAACAGTGTTGAAGGAGAAAGTTCAAGGTGATAAAAAGGAATTGACAAAAAACAAGACCCAAAGAATTGACAGCATACTAGGTGACATACTTTAACACACTGATGCTTTCTGGATATGCTCACCAGGTTGTGTCAAAAAATATGGAGGACAGATACCTTGCCAACTGACTAAAAGAGATTCATGTATATTCCTATTCAAAAAAGAAAATAAAGGTGATCCAACAGAGTGTGGAAATTATCAATATCAAACAATATAACTAATATCACACACAAGTAAAATCCTACAGAAAATTATCCAGAATTGAATGGGACAGCACATTGAGATAGAACTAACAGTAATACTAGCTGGTTTCAGAAGAAGCTGCGGCATTAGAGACTATCACCAATGTCAGATGGATCGTGGTTGAAAGCAAAGAGTAAGAGAGGAATGTGTAAAGGCATTTGACTGTGTAGATCACAACAAATTATGCCTAGCCTTGAGAAGAATAGGAACTCCAGAACATTTGATTGTGCCTATGTGAAACCTATACTTGGACCAGGAAGCAGTAGTCATCAAACTAGAGCAAGGAAACTCTTCAAGGTTAAGAATTTTAAAAAGAGTACATGAGGAATATGTCCTGTTTTCTGGGTTTTTTTTTCCAATCTATATGTGGAACATACCATTCAAGAAACTGGGCTTTGTGAAGAGGAGTGTGGTATCAGAGAGAAAGAATCATCAACAACCTGTTGTTATGTTGTTATGTGCTGTTGAGTCCCTTGCAACTCATAACGACCCTGTGTACAACAGCCCTAAACCCTGCTCTATCTTGTGCCAATTGCACTGCCTCTGATATACCCCTCCGGTTACCCCAGCCACTGAATCAATCCACTTATAGAGTGTCTTCCCCTCTTGCACCAGCCGTCCACTCTCCCAAGCATGATGTTCCTCTACAAGGTAATGTCCCTCCTTATAACATGTCCAAAGTATGTCAGACAAAGCCCCAGAATCCTTGCCTCCAAGGAGCAGCCTGGTCTTACCCTCTCTAGAATGAATCTGTTTTCTTGGCAGTCCATGGTACATTCAATACTCTTCTCCAGCATCACAGCTCAAAGGCCTTAATTTTCTGTCTGTCCTTCCTAGTCATTGTCCAACTCTCTGATGCATAACAAGTGATTGCAAAGACCATGGCCTGCATCAGACACACCTTAGTCTCCAGAGTGATACCATTGCTTTTCAGTACTTTGGAGAGGTCCCTAACAACAGACTTTCCCATGGCAATGCGCCTTTTAATTTCCTGGCTACTGGTGCCAAGAGTGTTGGCCACGGAGCCAAGCCGACTAAAGTTATTAACAATCTCAATCTCTTCACCATACATCCTGATGCTGCCAATTGGACCAGTGGTGAGAATCTTTGTCTTCTTGACATTGAGCATCTATCCATACTGAAGGCTGCAATCCTTGACCCTCTGGAGCAAGCGCTTCAGGTCCTCCTGACTTTCAGCAAGCAGGGTTGTGTCATTTGTATAAGGCAGATTGTTGATAGATCCTCCACCAATCCTGACCTCACATTTCTTCTCATAGAGCTCAGCCTCCCGGATAATCTATTCTGCATACAGGTTGGAAAGGTAGGGAGACAGGACACATCCCTGGCGTACGCCCCTCCCAATTTTGAACCATGCAGTGTTTCCTTGCTCTGTTCTTATGACTGCCTCTTTGTCCAAGTATAGGTTTGACATTAGCACGAGCAAGTGTTCTGGGATGCCCATTGTTCTCAGAGTCAGCCACAGTTTGTTATGATACACAGAGTCAAACGCCTTTGCATAATCAATGAAACACAGATAGACATTCTTCTGGTATTCCCTGCTCTCAGCTAAGATCCATCTAATATCAGCTACAATATCCCTAGTACCATGACCCCTTCTAAATCCAGCCTGGA
>NW_006399860.1:10406357-10411744 GCF_000299155.1 Elephantulus edwardii | reverse complement strand
TACAAGTAATTATTGATTGTATGTTCTACAGTCAGCACCTGACCTTGTTTTGACTGATGATATTGATCTTCTCCAATGATTCTTTCTATAAATATAGTCAATTTTATCTATGTAGTCTATCAAATGAGGCTCATATGTAATGTTGCCCTCTGTGTTTCCAGGCATTAAACACTAATGAATGAAACGTGGCATTAAACATGTATGTCATTCATGAAAAGAGCAAAAGATTGATACCAAGACAGAGGAGAAAGAAAAACAAAACAAAATGTTGTCAGAAGAGACTCTGAAAATAACACTATAGCATTGAGACGATAAAGAGGATAGAGGCTGAAGTAAAATAATTGAAAAGATGATCTCAAAGGGCAGTACAAGAAGATAAGCAAAGTGTTATAATGTAGTGTACAGAGAGCCATATTTGAAGAATAAAGAGAGAAGAACTGATTTGACATTTCTCCAGCAGAAATAATTGAAACACTAATTAAAACTTTAAGTTACAATACTAAGTGATGTGGACAAAAGCTTAAATGATTGGGAAAACATCAAAAGATGGTAAAGAGAATACAATGAGCCACTGTTAAAAAAGAATTGATTGACACTGAAATATTTCAAGAAGTAGCAATTAATAAAAGAATCAATGTTAATGAGGGACGTCCAAGCTTCACTGAAGATACTGACAAAAATAAGGCCCTAGGAATTGATGAGGCCTTATGTGACATGTTTCCAGTAACCAAATGACACATTTCTTGTAACAGATGCAACTCTGACAGGCTTAACAGTCTGTGCCAGGAAATTTGGAAGACAGTTAACCTGGTCTGCTGACTGGAAGGTGTCAGAATTTGTTACTATTCCCAAGAAAGGAAATGCAACAGAATGAGGAAATGATCTAACAGTATCATTAATATAACATAAAAATAAATTATTGCTGGTTTTTATCTAAAAATTGTGAAAATAGTACGTTGAAACCGAACTGCAAGAAGTTCAAGAGGGGTTTAGAAGAGGCTATGGTACCAAAGATATCATTGATGATATCAGATGAATCTTGGCTAAAAGCAGAAAATACCAGAAGAATATGTGCTTTCCTTGACTATGCCAGGGAATTTTAATGTCTGGTTCACAAGAAGCTGTGGTTAATACTGAGAAGAATGGAAATCCCAAAACAATTATGCTCATGTGAAACGTAAATGTATACCAAAAAGCTGCAATCTGAACAGAAAAAAGGAACAATGTGTGGTTTAATAATAATAAAGACATGTCTCAAAGTTCTTTCCTTTCTCCATATCTATTCAATTTGTACACTGAATAAACCATTTGAGAAGTTGGACTTTATGATGAAGAATGTAGCATCTGGATTAGGGGAAGCGTCATCAACAACCAATGTTCTGCAGATGACACAATCTTGCTTGTTTAAAGTGAGTAATACCTGAAGCCCTTACTGCAGAAGACCAAGGACTACAGCCTTCAACTATGGGTTACATTTCAACATTGTTGTTGTTGTTAAGTTGTTAAGTGTCGTAGAGTCACAGGCGACTCATAGTGACCCTATGAAGGAGAGTCCTTGATGCTTGGGTGCCTTTCATCCTCTCTCCAAGTTCATAGGCCTTCTAGAGGCAAGCTATTATGGAAGTGGATGCCACTCCTTCTTCCACGCTTGTTCAATCGGGGAGCTCCACCACACTCTCAGTCCACATTGGGTAGCCAACCATTAATGCATTTGACACATTCGTGTCACAGTGTTCAGCCTCACAGCAACCACAAGTGACCGCGGGACGGCAACTGGTACACCAGGGCTATACGACCTAGAGGAATGTCTATGAAGACTGGCCTGAGGGCTGCAAGCCCAAGGGCCCTTTTGGGCTTGAAGCCACTTCTGCCTTCAGCCCAAGGCCAAGCGTGGCTTCCCTGGCTCCTGGAGGCAGAGTTGCCTTTCTCCAGAGACCGCCACAACACAACACAACTCCCACATTAAGAAGACAAAAATTCTCACCACTGGACCAACAACCACCATCATAATAGACGTAGAAAAGATTGAAGTTTTCAACGACTTTATCTTACTTGGAGCCACAATCAACACCTTTGGTTGCAACAGCCAGGAGACCAGGAAACATATTGCATTGATAAAGTTTACTGTCAGGTATCTCTCCAAAGTACCAAAGAACAATTATGTCAGTTTAAAAACCAAAGTGCATCCAATTTAAGCCATGATCCTTTCAGTTGCTTGCTCTACATCTAAGTGCTGGGCAAAAAATGAAGATAACAGGAGAATTACTGATGTCTTTGAGTTCTGGCTTTGAAGGAGAGTACTACATAGCCTATGGACAGTTAAAATAACCAATATATCTCAGAGAAAGTACAACTAGAGTGTTTCTTAGAGGCAAAGATGGTGAAGCTTTGTCATATATTAATTGGACGTGTTGCTAAGAAGGTCTCTTCCTTGGAAAAGGACATCATATTTAGAAACATGGAGGGTTAGCAAAAAAGAGAATGACCTTAAGTGAGATGGATTGACACAGTCAATCTGTTAATGGTTTCAAGTATGTTGGAGATTATAAAGATGGTGCAATATTGGACAGGCTTCAGATATTTTGTTCATACATTCACTGTGAATTGTACTTGACTTGAAGGCACCTAACAACAATAAAACACAATAATCATTCGTTGGATTCTTAAGTATACATATAGCTAAAGGAATATAATATTATATTTAAATAATCCATTTAGTTATTCTGGAAATTGGCAAATTATATTTTACAAGCCTGAGCTCAAATTCCAAGTAGCTTTCTAAATAGTATTCTAAGGTTAGAATTAGTTCTATAGAAATAGTTAATATTCGTTCATATTCTGCCAGAATATTAACAGGGACAAAATTTAATGGATATCTATTTTCCCATTTTTAAGAATATTAGGAATATTCCTATGAGAAAAATAATAGTTCTCATATAGCACAAATCACCATTTCTTTGAAGTCATTTAATGATCAGTTTGGTGTGAGACTTGTTATAAGAATAGCACAAGAAGTTAGAGGTGGGGAAGTAGTATCTGTATTTCTGAATATATGTTCAAGGAAGGCTGAAAACAAACAAACAAAAAAAAGTCTAACCACACTGATCCTCTTTACACAGTTTCAAGAACTTTTTGTCGTTGCTAAGCCATCAAGTTTGCCCCAACTCACAGTGTTCCTATGGACAACAAAACAGAAATAGATCCTATTCTTTTCTCACAACTTCTGCTGTACTATAGACTACTGTTGAAGTCTCTGCGTTAATATCTCTTATTGAGGGTCTAGGTGTCTCAATGGCACATATCAACAACAACATTGAAGGTCTTGCTCTCTTTTATTGGCCTTCTATTTTTAAAAATTTGATGTCCCTTTTCAGAAGCTTGTCCTTTCTGACAACAATCCCAACGTTTGTAAGAGGAAATCTCATAATTTTCCATCTACAAAGAACAGTAGCTTCGCTTCTTACAAAAGACGTTTGTTTCTTTTGGTATCCATAAAATATTCAGTATTATTTGCCAACACAACGATACAAAAATATCACTTCTTTGTTTATTGTCAAAATTTCACATGCTTATGAAGCAGATGAAAATTTTATACTCAGGGCAGGTACACCTTAATATTTTGAGTGGCATTCTTATTCTTTACCATTTAAAAGATATCTTAGGAGATATGTCTGTTCAATGCTATCATTCATTTCCTTTAGTCTATGTCCTTAAAAGTGGAATAGTATCTCTGTGACTCATTTGTGGTCATGTGGATGTATACAAAGAGAGTATTTGCATAGTATTTTAAAAATTTTTGAAAAATTTAGTTACTGAAAGTTAAAATTTAAATACTATGTTGTTGTTGTTTTTGTTATGTGCCATCAAGTTGCTTGCCACTCATAGTGACCTTATGTTCAACAGCCCTAAGCCCTGCTCTGTCCTGTGCCAGTCACACTACTTCCAACACACCCACCCCATTACCCCAGTCACTGAATCAATCTACCTCATAGAGGGTCTTTCCCTCCTTTACTGCCCTTCCACCCTCCCAAGCATGATGTTCCTCTCCAAGGACCAGTCCCTCCTTACAACATATCCAAAGTATGTCAGATGAAGTCTCTGAATCCTTGCCTCTGAGTAGCAGCCCTGTTTAACCCACTCCAGGATGAATCTGTTTTCTTATCACTCCATTGCACACTCAGTACTCTTCTCCAGTACCACAGCTCAAAGGCATCAATTTTCCTTCTATCCTCCCTAGTCATTGTCCAACTCTCTGATGCATAACAAGTGATTGTGGGGAGCTCTGGTGGCCTAGTGGTAAGAAGCTGCACTGCAATCCCAGAGGCACAAAGTTCAAATCCACCAGATGCTCTGCCGGGAAAGGAGGGACAATCTCATCCGGTACCAGTCAGATCCGATTTGACAGTACACACACACACATACACACACACACACACACACACACACACACACACAATAAAAATGAAAAAAATTTAAAATAAAAAAAACAAATGATTGCAAAGACCATGGCCTGTAGCAGATGCACCTTAGTCTCCTGAGAGATACCATTGCTTTTGAGTACTTTGGAGAGGTCCCTAACAGCAGACTTTCCCATTGCAATACTTTTATTTTTTTAATTTCCTGGCTGCTGGTACCAAGAGTGTTGACTGTGGGGCCAAGCAATCTAAAGCTTTGAACAATCTCAATCTCTTCACCATCTATCCTGATGCTGCCAAGTGGTTGAGTTGTGAGAATCTTTGTCTTCTTGATATTGAGCCTCAATACATATTGGAGGCTGAAGTCCTTGACCCTCTGCAGCAAGTGCTTCAGGTCCTCCTCAGTTTCAGCAAGCAGGGTCGTGTCATCTGCAAAACACAGATTGTTGATACATCTTCCACCAATCCTGATGCCACACTTCTCCTCATAAAGCCCAGCCTCCTGGATAATCTTTTTGTGTATAGGTGGAAAACGTATGGAGATAGGACACATTTCTGGCATACACCCTTCCCAATTTTGAACCATGAGTGTTTCCTTGCTCTAGTCTGACGACTGCCTCTTGGTCCAAGTATAGGTTTCGCATTATCACAATCAAGTCTTCTGGGATTCCCATTCTTAGAGTTAGCCACAGTTTGTTGTGATCCACACAGTCAAATGCCTTTATCAATGAAACACAGGTAGACATTCCTCTGGTGTTCCCTGCTTTCAGCTAAGATCCATCTAACATTAACTACAATATTACCACAATCTCTTCTAAACCCAGCATGGAGTTCTGGTAGTTCTCTGTTGGTACTGTTCTTGTTGTTTTTGGATAATCTTCAGTAGAATCTTGCTTGCATGTGAAATCAATGAGATTGTTCTATAGGTTCCACACTCTGTTGGGTCACCCATATTTGGAATGGGAACAAATA
>NW_006399860.1:10398495-10403311 GCF_000299155.1 Elephantulus edwardii | reverse complement strand
TCATTGTTTCTGTGGTTAGATAAAATTGAGTTGGAATCAACCCATAGCTGACCCTCCTTCAGGTTTTCAGAAACAGTTAATCTCACAGGAGGTGATTTCCTATCCTCCCTTAGAGCAACTAGCAGATTCAAACTAGTATACATGTGGGATTACAGTGCTGGTTCTTATCACTAGGCCATCATATCTTCCTAATTATCCATTGGAACAGGCTATTTGATTGGAACATAAATATTATAAACAAAACTAATATTAAATGAAATGGCATAACATCTCTAAACAATACTATGAAAATGAGAAAAATAGCTCTAAATTTACCAGATATGAGAATGATCTTGTACTTTCCAATAAGAAACATAAAATACTACTTAATAAAAATTTAAGAATAGATAATACTTAAAGCTTATTAAGAAGTAATATAAAAATTATGGGTTGACTACAGCTACACACGCACATACACACACACACAAAATATTGGTATCCTAACACCTGTACAATGTGAATATAATCTATAGCAATTCTCCCACAATTCCAAAATTGTAAAAATTTAACACATACTCAACCCACTGCTTTAATCCCAAAGGCATGCAGCTAAATCCTCAACATCTCCGTGGGAATAAAACGGCAAAGTTCCTTCCTCTCATGTGATTTACTGCCTCTGAAACCCTTCTGGAAGTTCAGCTATGCATAATTTCCAACCCAAAGGTACACAACAACAACAGCAATATTGTCACCAAGTAGAACCAACTCATATAGTTGACCCTGTAGATTTTCAGAGTCTGAAAATCGCACTGGGGTATATACAGCCCAATCTTTCTCCAATGGAGCAGAAGGAGGATTCAAAACACCAGAGAGGTGGCCTTTTGATCAACAGGACAGCTATCTAAGAGGAAGCCCCCCTAGCTGGATGTCGCACATTAGATCTTTCAACTCTTTGGAAATTTGGTTGACTTCCTTTTGTTATTACTTTAGGAAACATGGTAGATATTTTTGTAAAATGTCTGCATACCCAACCCTCAAATCTCACAACTGTCAGTGGTGTAATTTAAACAATGAAAAATGAGAACCATCCCTATACTAGTCTTAAATAGTTGAAGAATCTTTAGATACTAACAAGTTTTTGTGCAAGAAATTGCCGTGAGGATCAAGAAGGAAATTTCACACTATAAAAAGGCACGTTAGATACCTATTAAACATCTACACTTCTAAGCAGCAATCTGTAACCCAGCACTGTACAATTGGGTGAATCCCCATCACCATGGCAACGCCTTCTTTTCCTGAGTTGTAAGATTGTAATGTAATTTTTAATCTTATCTTGCATATTTAAATGTCCAACTTACTCATACTTCTACAGAAGGAAATTACTAAATTCACTGTAACATTTCAAATTCAATGCATTTAGCCAAGAGTTTCATAAAAATATTTCACAGTACAATTTCTATTTAAAATCAGTTTCTGTAATGCTACTAAAAGTGAATGCATTTATATGGTAAAATATTTCATATTGGTGGCGTGGTACCCACTTCCTAAACAATATACCTCAGAAACTCTTTGAACTTTGATAAACATCTATAGTTGCAGAGGAGCTTCAGGCTTTTTGTTCATAGGGTCCCTAAGAGTCCTGCTCAACTTGAAAGCGATCAACAACAACAATTATAATTTGCAAATGTAAGTTTCTTCTATGCTATATCTTTATTCATAAAGGTAAAATGAATATATTTATCATTGAACTTTATTTTGGGGGAAATAGATCCTTCTAATTTTCTATCTATCTATCTATCTATCTATCTATCTATCTATCTATCTATATCTAGTTGTGTATTTAAATTGCTTACATACCCTGTCTGTGTGTGTATGTGTGTGCATGTGTGTATATACAGGCACATATAGTTGTTGTGTACCATTGACGGAGAGCCCATAACTGACTCTCCAGTGGATTTTCAGAGGCAGTTAGTGGCACTGGAGAAGACTGCCCCTTCTTGTCCCATGGAGCAGCTGGTGGATTCTAACCACATGCCTGTGAGATTACAGTGCAGCTTCTTGGCACTAAACCCCCAGATGATAGATAGATGATTGATAGATAGATAGACAGACAGACAGATAGATAGATAGATAGATAGATAGATAGATGTGTATATATAGATGTGTGTGTTTATATGTGTGTATATATATGTATATATGTGTATGTGCATGTATATATGTATGTATATGTATATTTATGTCTATACATCTGTGTATGTGTGTATATGTATGTATATAATGTGTATGTGTGTGTGTGTGTGTATATATAAATTTATTTTTTTAAAAACAAATTGTAATTAGGAAGCTCTAATGATGTAGTCCACAGAGCTGCTTACCCAAACCTGTCCTTCTCTAGCAATCACTGCCCACCAACAGCTCTAGGGTTTTTATATGCAATTTATAGTCTCTTGAAAACCACTGGATTGTATTAATCCATTTTGATAAACTTTATGATTTAAGTATCTAGGAAATGAAAGAGGAACATATCCTTAACAAGATGGATTGATGAGTGACTACAATAAACACAGCAGAAATCGTGAGAATGGCATAATGTCAGGGTTCTGTTTTGGTGTACAGGGTCACTGTGGGTCAGGACCAACACTACAGCACACCCTATCATAACAGCAACTGCTTTGCCAAGATGAATGTCTTTCTCCAGGTGTTGATGCTTCCTAGTGATATGTCCAGTAAGTAGTTGTGGTGGCATAGTTCATAAGAAGTTGCACTTTTAACCTAAAATCTATGCTTTGTTAGTTCAGATCTACCAGAAGCTCATTCTGGGGATATTTATTTCAAGAAAGTTCTGCTCATACTTCTGGCAATTCATTATATATTCAGTATTCTTTGCTAAAACTTTATATAATTCAAAAATATCAATTATTCAGTAAACCCTTGAGATATAACAAGATAAAATGCCCTAAGAATATGACAAGATGTTTCACCATCCTTGCCTCCAAAGAATACTCTGACAAGACCAATTTGTTTGTTCTTCTGAAAGTTCACAGTATATTCTATATTCTTATGGAGAACCAAACTTGAAAAGTATAATTTTTTTTCAGTATTCCTTATTCATTGACCAAGTTTGATAATGCATATAAGACAATTTAAATTATTTTAACTACTAAAGCCTGGAAAACCTTTTAAGTCATATAGTATCTTTAGGTGTTAAAATTAACATAAAATATACACCACCACCACGAAGACCAAATCAGGACCAAACACATATATATTTTTGTGTGTGTGTATATACATATATTTTATACATACACATACATATATATGTGTGTAGATAGATATATCTGTGCTGTGGAAACAGAACTAATAGTTGACCCTCCTGTAGGTTTTCAGAGGGTATAAATTGCACAGAAGGAGATTGCTTATCTTTCTCCCACGGAACATCTAGGGGATTCAAACTACTTCCCTCTGGATTGGTAGTGCAACTCATTACTTACTGGAATACCAGAACTTCCTTATAAATATATATGTTGTTATGCGATACTGAGTCAGAACCAAACCACTGATGACCCTCTATTGGGTTATCAGAGGTAATAAATCACATAGGAGGAGATTGTTCATTCTTCTCCCATTGAGCTTCTTTGTAATTCCTTTGGAATTACAGCACTGTTTTCTCAAAAACACCTAAGCAAGCACACAATAATGAAAAGTTATGCATTTTAAATAATTTAAAACCCACCAAATGTGAGGATTTTGGGGGTCATATTATATATGAAAACTAATTAATTATTCTTTTTTATTACATTCAATATTGTCACTATATCATTGAATATGAAGATATCCATGCAAAATAAAACAAAATGTCCCTGCTGTAGAATTAACTCTAACTCATAAGTGACCTGCTATTGAGTTTCTGAAACAAAATATTTTTTATATTACTCATATTTTATATAAGTTTGCATATAAAATCCATATACCTAGTTTTTCATTTATATACACTATGTTTCACACATTCCTTCATTCACATTATGTTTTATATGATCCTTTACAAACATTATATTTGATAAAATGAATCACCTTTATCTATGACCACAGTTACTTTGTCTTTTTAGGTTTCCACTAGATCTTTCCTAATTCCTTCAATCCCTTGTTCTGCTACCTAAGTCTGTAAACTCATAATTTTTTTTGCCTCCCTACCCTTAGCCTCCCTTTCCTTTTCCCCTTTGGAATTTTGTACAAATCTTACTTATATTTATGTTTTTACAATAATGGTTTTCCGTAGTACTTGACCTTATCAGATTGAGTTAGTTCACGCAGTATAATAATCTGCAGTCTCTCCTATATTTTTCAAAATCATTGTTCCTGAGTCTAATTAGCATTCTATTGTGTGCTGTTATATACTGTTGTTGTTGTTGTTGTTGTTACATCCATTGAGTCACTAGCAACTCATAGCGAATCTATGTAGAAGAACCCGAAACACAGTTCTATCCTGTGCCAGCCTTGCTGTCTTAAACACACTCATTCCCACCACTCCACTCACAGAATCTATGCATCTCATCGAGGGTCTTCCTCCTACACCATCCCTCCACTCTTCCAAACATGATCTCCTTCTCCAAGGACCAGTCCCTCCTTGCAACATGCCCAAAGAATGTCAGACAAAGTTTCAGAATCCTTGACTCCAAGGAACATTCTGTCTTCACCCTCTCCAGGACAAACCTGATTGTTCTCCTAGCAGTCCATGGTATATTGAACACTCTTCTCCAGCACCACAACTCAAAGGCATCAATTCGATATCATCCCTATTCACTGTCCAACTCTGTAATGCATAGCACATAATTGCAAA
>NW_006399860.1:10395174-10396467 GCF_000299155.1 Elephantulus edwardii | reverse complement strand
TTTTTTATATTACTTTTTTTTATTCATTTCAATGAACTATTTTTTTATTTTATAACAAACAAATTTATTTTCTTACAGTTTAAGAGACTAGAAATAAAAATTCATGGCTCGAGCTCTTGCGGAAAGCCATCACACCCTGTTGGTTCTAGAAGAAAGTCTTTGCTTCCTTTAGCATTCTTGGAGTGTCTTTGCCTTCCCTGGCGTCAAGGAGCTTCCTTGTATGGATACCTGAGTCCAAAAGTATGAACTCCACCACTGGCAATTCTTTCTTGGTGGTACTGAAAATGATGGTACAGGCTTTACTCTAGGAAAATATCTTTACATCAGATCAGGGCTGTGAAGCAATTAAAGGTGTTTCATCCTATCCTTAATCCTTTTACAACCATCTGGTTCATCAGTTTGTAGGAAATCATTATATATTTCACATTTTATCATTAAATACAGGTATTTTGGGGGATACAATTTAGTCCATGACAATTATGGTCAGCCCTGTCTGTGTCATGTGCCTAACCCAATGGCCTACAAGTGAACCAAGTGCTGTTAGTGACAACTCCAATAGAAACAAAAGGGACAGGAGATACCTGGCAGGCAAAGCAATAAAAGACATTGCGAGAGCTGGAGAAACCAGCCACAATTCATTCAAGACTTACAAAGCATGATAAGAAATCAGATGCTTTATTGTGAGTTGTTGTTGTCTATGGTAGAGTTGGAGCCAACCCATAGCTGACCCTCCAGCAGGTTTTCAGAGGGAGTTAATAGCACAGGAGGTAATCACCTATTCGTCTCCCATGAAGTGGCTGGTGGCCTCGAACGGCGTGCCTTTGGGATTGTAGCTTAGTGTCATACCACTAGGCCACCAGACAGAAATAAACTTGGATCTTTAAATTTTCTGTGTAAAATGCTCTACAGTCATTCTGGGCAATTGTAACAGTGTTAAGTGTACAAAGTAATGCAGAAATGGAAAATTTTATCTTGGAACCATTTCGTACACACAACTCATTCCCAAGAAAGTAGTTCCAATAAAGAAATATGTTGTAGTATAACCTTTTGGATCCTTATGTTAAATTGTTGGGCTATTTCTTAATCTTCAGGGTGGTAGTTTACAATTCTCCTTATACCTCCCCCCACAATTTGTCACTCATTTAGTAAGGACAAGTTTGCACGACTGATATGCACAGATTAATTTGTATATGTGTGTTCTTTTTCTTTTATTATGGTTTGCTTACAAAGTTTACATACATTGTGTTTCACACTATTCTTTCACATTGTGTTTCATACATTATATTTTTATTT
>NW_006399860.1:10390421-10394679 GCF_000299155.1 Elephantulus edwardii | reverse complement strand
CAGTATTTGTCCTTTTGTGACTGAGATATTTCATAATGTCCTCCAGAGTCACCCATTTTGAATAATATTGCATGAGTTGCATGTTTTCCAGTGCAGCGTAGTATTCCATTGTGTGACCACAGCTTCTCTATCCATTCGTTTGTTGATGGGCACCTGGGTTGTTTCTAACTCCTTGCTATTGTGAAGAAAGCCACTATAAACACGGGTGTGCATATATCTGCTTGGATGTTGGTTAAGGTTTCTTTAGGGTATATTCCCAGTAGTGGAATTGCTGGGTCAAATGGTATCTCTATTTGCAACTTTTTGAGAATGTATCTTATAAAAGGTATTTGCAATGAATAAATCATTGAACGTGCAGAACTCTATCATTCTATCTCCAGCCTCATTTCTCTCACTGAGACCAAATTTTCCAGCTACTGATCCTTCTTCCCTGTTCCCAACTTTTGTGTTCTAGTCTCCCATTATTATTAATGGATCTTGATTGCATGTTTGATCAATTTCTGACTGCAAAACTTGGCAGAAATCTTCTATTTCCTCCTCTTTGGCTTTAGTTGTTGGTGCATGTGCTACAATTTCTAAATCCATTATTTTGTTTATGGACATTTGGGATCTTTCACTTTCTTGCCATTGTGAATAATGATGCTATAAACATTGGTATACAATTCTCTATTTATGCCTCTGTTTTAATTTTCCTGGGTATAGTCCTTGCAGTGGAATAGTTGGATCATAAGGAATTTCGATGTTCAGCTTTTTGATGAAATGCCAAACTGCCTTCTAAATTGGTTTTAACATTTTACTATCCCCCCAACAGTGTATGAGTGTTCCAATATCTCCATATTCTCTCCAACATTTATAGCTCACTGTCCTATTAAAATTTACTACTTCTAATAGGGTGAGATGATATCTTATTATTGTTTTGATTTGCATCTCTTTGATTTCCACTTTTTTAAAAAAATTGGTTTGCTCACAAAATTTGTATACATTGTTTCATTATTTTTCATTCATATTGTGTTTCATGCAATCATTCCCGTATTTTGTTTCATAAAATCAGTCGTCATTTGACCTGGCTCATCAGTACCCAATCTTTTCAGGTTCCTGCTGGATTCTTCTCAATTCCTTCACCCTCTTCGTCTACCCACCAAATTGTGCAACCCTGTAGTTTTGCCTTTATCTATCCCCAACCTTCTATCTTCCCCTCCCCTTGGTTCTCCATACATGTTGTATTAATTATCCTATTTATAAATAATTGCCACTGATTTTGAGCCTTCCTTCAAGTGTCTGCCCACCATATGAATTCCTTCTTTTGTGAAAAATCTTTGCATGCCTTTTGCCCATTTTATCATTGATTTATTTGTCTTTTCTCTTGTGGAGTCCCTGAAGTATTCTGTAAAAATTTTTTATAAAACCCAGTCTGAGAGGACATTGTCTTTTTTATTTCTCAGCCAGTGTGTTTTCTTTTTACCAAACTGGAAAAAAACAATTTTGATGCACACAAAGACTTAATCTTTAAGGTTCCATTCATCAACTTTGTGCGTTTCTGGCTGTATTTCTCAGCCTAGTTATAGAGTACGTTTCTAAATTTGGTCCACCATATGTTAGGCCTTTTAAGTTTGGTCCATTTTTTATTTCATGATCTTCATGGTTTTGAGCATTGCTCCTAGGTATCGGATCACCTTGTGTTGATTTTTGTATATAGTGTAAAATGTGGTGTGATTTTGTATACGGTCTTCAGTTTTCTGCAAGCAGAAGTATAGTTTTGCCAGCACTATTCACTGAAGAGACTGTCATTTTCTATTTGATGGGATTTGTTTCTTTATTAAATACTAGTTGAACTTTGGTATATGGGTTAATTTCTGGGTTCTTGATTCTGTTCTGTTGACCTATGCTTGTTATTGTATCAGTACTATGCTGCTTTAGTTATTACAGCCATCTAGTAAATTCTCAGATCAGGGAGTGGCATTCTCGTACTTCATTTTGTTTTTCAGAAGTACTTTGTTTATACAGGGTCCCTTTCCTTTAGAAATTAACTTATTGCATATCTTCTTCAATTTCTTTGAAAAATGAACTTGCATTTGTATTGGAATTGTGTTAAACATGTAGACTGCTTTTGACAGATTTGCCATTTCCACTATATTGAGTTTTCCTATCCAAGAACAGGAAACATTTTTACACTTATTTAGGCCCCTTATTATTTCTTCCAGTGGTATTTTGTCATTTATCTCAAATTGTGGTTGGTTGTTGTAACTCAGAGAAGAATTAGAATCCCAGAACACTTGACTCTGCTTATTTGAAACCTATACTCAGACCAAGAGGCAGTCATAGAAATACCGCAAGGGAACACTGCATGGTTCAAAATCGGGAAGGGTATACTCCAGGGATGTATTCTATCTTCATACCTTTTCAATCTATATGTAGATCATCTGGGAGGCTGAAATCAATGGGGAGGAATGTGGCGTCAGGATTAGGAGAAAGACTCATCAACAACCTGCCTTATATAGATGACACAATCCTGCTTTCAGAAACTGAGGAGAACCTGAACTTGCTGCAGAAGGCTAAGGACTGCAGCATTAATATGGATTGAAGCTCAACATCAAGGGGAAAAAAAGATTCTCACCATTGGGCTGATTAGCAGTATCATAATAGACAGCGAAGAGATGGAGATTGTTAGCAGCTTTAGTTTGCCTGGCTACACAATCAGCATTCTTGGTACCAGGAGCCAGGAAACTAAATGATTAATTGCATTGGGGAAAGTCAGCTGTCACGGACCTCTCCAGAGTACTGAGGAGCAACAATGTCAGTCTGGATACAAGCCATAATATTTGCAATTACTTAATATGCTTCAGAAAGCTGGAGAATGGCAGGGGTGATAGGAGGAGAATTGAGGCCTTTGTGGTGCTGTAAAAGAGTATTGAATATATCACGGACTGCAAGGAGAACAAACGGGTTTGTCATAGAGAGGGTGGGCTCCTCCTTGGAGGCAAGGATTCTGAAGTTTTGTCTGCTTTGGACATATTGCAAGGAGGGA
The DNA here is from genome assembly GCF_000299155.1 of Elephantulus edwardii. NCBI lineage: Eukaryota > Metazoa > Chordata > Mammalia > Macroscelidea > Macroscelididae > Elephantulus > Elephantulus edwardii. The sequence goes on along the minus strand of NW_006399860.1, from coordinate 10,391,654 downwards.
TCAGTCCTTGAAGAGGGCTATCGTGCTTGGGAGGATGAAGGGACAGCCCAAGAGAGGAAAGCCATTGATGAGATGGATTGATTCAATGACTGGGATAATGGGGATTGGTGTTTCAGAGACAATAAGGTAGGTACAATATAGAGCAGGGTTTAGGGCTGTTGTGTATAGGGTCACATGAGTCTCAAGCATCTCAATGCCATATAACAATGACAGATATTCATCAGTAATTTTCTTTTTTTGTATGTCTTTGCCTGATTTTGGTGTTAAGAGTTATACTTGCTGCATAGAATGACTCTGGAAGTATTTCTACTTTTAAAAATAATTTAAATAGACTTGTTGATCTTCTCTGAATGTTTAGTAGATTTCAGTCATGAAGCCATCTGGGTCAGGATTTTTTAATTTTTATTTTTTTAAGTGAAGAAGTCTTTTGATGACTTGTTTAATTTCTTCTTTTGTGATCAAGAAGTTCAAATGTTCTACATCTGTTAATGTCAATTTGAATAAAGTGGGAGTTTCAAGGAATATTTCATTTCCTCAGTTTTCAAATTTATGAGATTATAGATTTTCATGATATTTTGAAATTATTAATTTCATTTCATCTGGTCTTTTGTGATGACACCTCTATCATTTCTTAATCAAATTAATTGTGCTTTCACTTTCTTTTCTTTAGCCAATGGTTTGTTTATTTTATTGATCCTTTCTAAGAATCAGCTCCTGGCTTTATTGATGCTTTCAAACTTTTCCCTCCTTTCTCTTTCATTGATCTTTAGCTCTTATTCTTACCATTTTCTTTATATAGAGATTGTAGGGTAGAATTGTTTTCTAATTGATAGATTGATATAGATTGAGTCAGATCATAATATGGGTTCTTTCTTCCTCTTTTTTATGTTTGCCTATTGCTATGAAATGTTCCTTGAAGACTGTTTAGCTATATGCAAAAGCTTTGACATATCTTATGTTCATTTTTATTTGTGCCAAGGAACTTTTTTATTTCTTCTATAAGCCAATTGTATTCTAGCAAGAGTGTTATTTATATTCCATATGGGTCGTTTTGTAAGCTTTATTCTATTGTCCTTACTTCCAAGATTTATGGCATTGTGGCCTGAGAAGATTTGTATTATTTCAAAGTATTTTAATTTGTCTATCTGTGTTTCATTGATTATGCAAAGGCATTTGACTGTGTGGATCATAACAAACAGTGGCTGACTCTGAGAAGAATGGGAATCCCAGAAC
>NW_006399860.1:10363182-10387376 GCF_000299155.1 Elephantulus edwardii | reverse complement strand
CTGTCGTGTCCCCACTTCACTGATTTCATCTCCTTGTCAAAAATCAGTTGACCATAGATAGATGGGTTGATCTCTGGATTCTCAATTCTATTCCTTTGATCTATGTGTCTGTCATTATACCAGTACCATGCTGTCTTGACCACTATGGTGATCTCTGGTGGCCTAGTGGCAAGACACTGCACTGCGATCCCAGAGGCGAGCGGTTCGAATCCACCAGATGATCTGCTGGAGAAGGAGGGAAAATCTCCTTCTGTACTAGTCAGATCTGATTTGATGGTACACACACAAAAAATAATAAAATAAATAGATTTTTTTAATTGAGAACCATACCTAAATACATGCATAAAATCAAGTATGATTAACTGCCTTTGAAAATACTCTAGAAGGTCAGCTATGGGTTGATTCTGAGTTGAAGGTACCTAACAACAACGTTGTGGTGTTGTCTTTTTCTTTCATTAATTCTGTTAATCTCGGTTTTATGTATTTTGGAGGTCTATAATTTTATGTGTAGATGTTGACTAAGGTTGCATCTTTTTGTTCTGCTATGCCTTCAATCTTGTATAGTGCCCTTCTTTTTCTTTCATAGTAGTTTTCATCTTGACTTCTTATCAAAAATTAGTATTGTCAATCCTGCTTTTGTGTGGGTAGTGTTTCCTTGGTATGTTTTTTCCAAGCCTTTGATTTTTAGTCTGTTTCCTAATTTATTTGATGCCATCTCTTTTAGGCAACATACTGATGAGATTTGAAGTTTTTGTTATCCATGATGCTATTCTTTTTCTCTTAATTGATGCATTTAATTAATTCATATTAAGTGTAATTTTTGTCTGAAAGGGCGTTATTACTACCATTTTGCTCTATTTCTTTCTGTTTTATTCCAGTTACTATGGCCCATTTACTCTCCATTAGTTTCTCTACGTAAAGGCTTTCCTTGACCATTTCTTGTAGAGTTGGTCTTGTTTTCACAAATTCTTTAATTTTCTGCAAATGACCTAATTTCTCCTTCATATTTGATGGACAGCTTTGCTGGATTCTTTGCTATCAATTGTTCTCATTTATGCCTTCTTCTGTAGCTGTTCATATGATCCGACATCAATATATTTCCTCTACCTCTCTGTCTCTAGGGTATTCATTGGGTCTGAGTTATGCTCTGCTCTTTTTTCTTTTCTTTTTTTTTTGTTTTTATTATTTGTGTGTACCATCAAATCAGATCTGACTGGTACAGGAGGAGATTGTCTGTCCCTCCTTCCCCGGCAAAAAAATCTGGTGGATTCGAACTGTGCGCCTCTGGGATTGTAGTGCAGCTTCTTGCCACTAGACCACCAGAGCTCCCCTATGCTCTACTCTTCTAGGGAAAGGTTTATTTTGTTTCCCCACAATGTTAGAACCTGCTGCTTTTTTGACATTATATGAAGTTTTTCTTGGTATGTGTTAGGCTGTTTCTACTGTATCTGAGTATGTTGTGACAATTCTTTATATTCATGGCATTATTGTTTAGTTGCAGATTTAATGTTTTCCCTTATGGGAGAGGACAGCTTACTATACTAGAAATCCATTTTAGTGTTGTGCAGTGGGAAAGCTTGCCTTTCCTAAAGTCCTTCAAATTCTCTTTGAACATCAGTGCAGTCTTGTGGGAATCTTACGTGAGGGCTGCAAAGCTCTTATAAGGTTTGTAATTGTCTTGGTGGTCCACAGTATGGTCGGACACTAAGTTTCCTGCTGACTGCAGCACTCTTTATCCAGATTGGGGTGAGGAGGGAAGGGCCTCATACCTCTATGCAGTAACACTTTCAGGTCTATTGCAAATTCTGGTTAGGAATCTCTTCTGCCTTTATACACCTCTTCTAAAGCTTATAATTGCCGTTGGTGCTGCTGGTGCATGGTGCCCAGTACAACCAGAGATGTACATTTACATGGTTGTACTCACTCTATCTGATTGGAATGAGGGGGTTGAGCCCGTTACCTCTGTGCAGAAGCCCTCTCAGGTCTGGTGCCTACACTGGGGGGACTCTTCTGCCTGTGCCTGCATTTTCTGAAGTTTGTAATTGTTATTATTGCTGCCGGTACTCAGAGCAGCCAGAGACCAACTTGTCCCTGGCTGCACTCTATCTATCTGGTGTAGAGGTGAGGTGGCCAGGACCACAAATGCCTCTGTACAGCCATCTCAGACCTGGAACCTTGCCTGATGGGAATCTGTTCTGCCTGCACCCACCTCTTGTAGAGTTTCTAATTGAACTTGGTGCTACTCATGCACAGAGCATCAGAAATAGTTTACCCTGGCTAAATGCTTTTTATCCAGTGTCTGACTCTAAATCTTAAAGAAAAAGACTGCACATTTTTCTCCTATTCTGTAACTCAATTATTCATCTCATTTTCTTTAACAAAGAACCAAGTTATAGCTGATTCTCCTGCAGATTTTCAGAGGTTTATAATCTCATGGGAGGAGACTGTCTTTCTTTCTCTCTTGGAATTTGATGAATTTGAACCGACTGGCTTTGGGTTGGCAATGCAACACCTTACTCATTATGCCACCAGAATATCCTATGGAAAAGTTAGTGGATTAAAATTGCCCACTTCTATGTTAGCAACCCAATACCTTTTCACTATTGTCATTAGGACCCAATATACAAGAATTAGATTGTGTGTATAGATTAAACCAGGCTGCTCCTTGGAGGCAAGGATTCTGGGGCTTCCTCTGACATGCTTTGGACATGTTGTAAGGAGAGACAGGTCTTTAGAGAGGGACATCATGCTGGGTAGAGTAGAGGGACAGCGCAGGAGGGGAAGACCCTCTATGAGGTGGATTGATTCAGTGACTGGGGTAATCGGTATGGGTGTGTCAGGGGCAATGAGATTGGCACAGGATAGAGCAGGGTTTAGGACTGTTGTACATAGGGTCGCTATGAGTCACAAACGACTCGACGTCACATAACAACAACAACAGCAACATACAAGAATTGTCTTTGAATTTCATTATTGTCACTGTTACTCTATGGGAGAAGGATGAGAAACTTCTTCTCATTTAATTTACTGCCTCTGAAAACCCACAGTAGGATCAGTTATGAGTCAGTTCTGTCTTGACTGCATTCTATAGCAACATCATTTTATGAAATGAATTGGAATCCAGGAACAATTAATCATGCTTATACAGATTGCATACCTAGACCAAGAAGTTGTTTTTCAAATAAATCAGACAACATCGCATGGTTTAAAATCATGAAGGATGTGTGTCATGCTTGAACCTTACTTCCATATCTATTCAATCTGTAATCTGAGCAAAAAATATTCATTAAGTTGGACTGTATGAAAAGAAATGTGACATCAGGATCACAGAAAGACCCATTAGCAACCTGCACTGTACAGATGATAACAATGTTGCTGAAAGTGAAGAGAAGCATGTCAAACACTTGTTGCAGAAGATCAAGGATTATAGCCTTCAATATAAATTACAATTCAACATCAAGAAAATAAAGAACCTCACCACTAGGCCAATAGACAACATCATGATAGATGGAAAAAAGATTGAAATTGTCAATAATTTCATTTTGTTTGGATCCACAATTAACACCCTTTGTACCAACAATTTTGAGATCAGGAGATGTATTAAACTGAGCAAATCTGCTCTAAGTCTTCTCTAAAGTACCAAGCAGCAATAAAGTCAGTTTGAAGACTAATGTCTTTTCAATCAGTTGGCATATATCTGAGAGCTGGACAATGAATAAGGATGAATAAAGAAAAATTGATGCATTTGAGAAGTGGTGTTAGATAAAAGTACTGAAGATCCTATGGACTGCAAAAAGAAAAAATACAGCCTGAGTGCTCCTTGGAGGCAAAGATGACAAAGCTTTGTCTCTCATACTTGGGACAAGTTGCGAGAAAAGGCAATTTTTCAGGAAAAAAAAGACATCATTTTCAGAAATATGGTGGGGCTACAAATGAGAGGAAGACCCTCAATGAAATGAATTGACAAAGTTGACTGCAGCAATGGGATCAACAACGTCAGAGATGATGAGAAGGGTACAACATAGGACAGAGTTCAGATCTGTTGTTCATAGTCATTATGAGTCCTACTTGATTCAACATCACCTAACAACACAAAATAATGTGGATCACAAAAATTGGGCTAACATTGGAAAGAATGGAAATCCTAGAAAAATGGACTGTGCTAATGCAAAACCTATACTTTGACAGGAAATAGTCATCAGAACAGATCAAGGAAACACTACATAGTTATAAATTAAGAAAGGAGTGCCAGGAGAAAAATTCTCTTCCTCAGATGGTATTCTGAGGAACTGGATAGAGAGCTAACTTTAAAGGTTCCTGGGCAAAAAGCAATTAAGTGCAGCATCTGGTCTAATATCACTCTGCCATTTCACAAACAATGGAGGACAATAGTGTTGATAAAGGGAAGTACAGTAAGGCAAGATTCCTGCAGGGATGCATTCCAGATGGGAGAAAACCTGAAGGAGTTTAGGAAAGACGAACTTTTCCAGAAAGGACTTCCAGTACAATGAATGGCCCACCTCATAGACTGAACATTTTAAGATGGCAATGATTCAATAACATCATAAAGATGAGAAGTATTAACAGTTATGCAGACACATTAGAAATGAGCTAGCATTAAAAAATTCACATAAAATTAAGAAAGCAATAATCAGCTTTAAACACTGTGAAAAATCAAATGAAACCTAAAAAAAATAACAAAACAGAGTATGTTTCAGACCCAATAAATACCCTAGATTAATAGAGACAGAAGAGATAAATAGATACATAGATACAAGGATACATAGATAGATACACAGATACATACATAGCTAGATAGATAGAGATGATAGATATAGAGAGATTACAGAGGATAGATAGATGATAGCTAAATAGATAGATAGATTATGTAGATATAGAGATAGATATGGAGAAATTAAAGCAATTACAGAAGAAGGTACGAATAATGAAAGCAACAATAGAAACCAGAAATAAAGGGAATACCCAAGACACAGAGAATCAGAAAGCTTATACTGATGTGGACTTTATTGAAAAACTACTGAAGAAAGTATAAATGATAGAAGAAACAATGGAAGCATTAAGAAAGGGGAAACTCCAGAGACATAGAGTCAGAAGAAATATATCAATGAAGAGGAACAACTATTTAAGAAAATGCAAAAGATATAATAAAGAATTGAAACTATAGATAAAGAAGTAGAAGAACTTTAAAAACCAAAGCATGGCAGAGTACTGGAAATAACTGAAATACGTGAAAATGCAATCCAGAATATTAAGACTAAAATGATAGAAGTGTTCAACATGCCATAGGAACAAAAATGTAGAATGGAAGAGATGGAACAGAGAGTCAGTGATCTGGAAGACAAGAGCCTTGCTGGATATATTGTTGTTGTTGTTGTTGTTGTTAAGTGTCGTCGAGTCATTTGCGACTTATAGCGACCCTATGTACAACAGCCCTAAACCCTGCTCTATCCTGTGCCAATCGCACTGCCTCTGACACACCCATCCCGATTACCCCAGTCACTGAATCAATCCACCTCATAGAGGGTCTTCCTCTCCTGCTGGATATATACTATGAGAAAAATCAAAGACAGGATACAAAGATAATGAGGAAACACTAGAATCATGTGGGATGCCATCAGAAGGAATAACATGTATGATTGGACTTTCAGAACATGAAATGGACAGGGAAATCACTGAGGAAATTATGGAAGAGTTACTAGAAGAAAAATTTCCAGATATTATGAAAATAAACATTTCTGGGTATTATGAAAAAATTGCATAAATCCACATTCAAGAAGTTCAGTGAACATCAAATAGACTATGCTTAAAAAGAAAAACATCAAGACGTATCATAGTCAAATTCTCAAAATAAAAAAAAATAGGGATAGAATACTAAACATAGCATGAGAAAAATACAGAATCTCACCTACAAAAGAAAAGCAATTAGATTCCATTCTGATTCTCAGCAGAAACCATGTGAGCAGAAGACAATGAAATGATGTATACAGAGTTGAAAGAATATAACTTACAGCCAAAGTGTCTGTACCCAGCAAAAATGTCCAACAAATATAAATGAGAAAATAGGTTATTTGCAGAAAAGGAAAACTTCAGAAATTTGTTCAAACAAGATCAAAACTAAAAGAAATTTTATGTGAAGTTCTTCACACAGAGACACCAAAGGAAAGTGGATAAACAATAGAAACCAGAAACAACAGAAAAAGAAACACCACAAAATGGTAATGATAAAACCTGGCCTATCAATTATCACACTTAATGTGAATGACTAAATGCACCAACTAAGAGAAGAGTAGCCGATTGGATGCGGGGGGTGGAGGGGAGAGGAAGGTAATCAATATGGTGATAAAAGAGACACATCTAAGAAATTAGGAGAAAGATAGACTAAAAATCAAAGGCTCAAAAAATATACAAAGCAATGGCATCCAGGAAAAAGCAGGAGTGGCAATACTAACCTCTGGTAAAATACACTTCAAGATGACCACCATAATATATAAAGAAAGACACTATATGATTAAAGACGAAAGAGATCAATAAGACATAACCTTGGCCAACATCTAAGCCCCAAATGATAGACCTGTAAATTCATAAAATGATGGTTAACAGAATTGAAGAAAGAAATAAACAGAAACATAACAGTGGTTGTGGTTGTTATGTGCCATTGAGTCACTTGTGACTCATAGCAACCCTGAACCCTGCTCTATCTTGTGCCAATATTACATCCACTACCATTGTGCCAGTAACTGAATCAATCCAGCTGGAGTGTCTTCCTCTCCTGCGCTATCCCTCCACCTTCCCAAGCATGATGTCTCTCTCCAAGTACCGGTCCTTCCTTGTAACATGTCCAAAGTATGTCAGACGAAGCTACAGAATCCTTGTCTCCAAAGAGCAGCCTGGTTTCACCTTATCCAGGATGAACCTCTTTGCTCTTCTAGCAGTCCATGGTATAGGAGACTTTAACACATCACTCTCAACAAAGAATAGGTCAACTCAAAACAAACTTCACAAAGATGCAGATCTAACCAGTACAATTAGCCAACTTGACATTATGGATGCATTCCGGGTACTGTAATCAACTAAAAGTAATCTATTTTCTTCTCAAACATACATAACACATTCTATAAAATTGATTCTGTATTAGGTCATAAAGCAAGCCATGACAAATAAAAAATATTGACATAATACTATGTATCTTCTCAGACCACAATGCCATATAACTCAAAATTAATAAGAGAATAAAGTTTATCAAATCACTCATGTGGAAGATAAATAACACCATAATAGTATGTTTACAGGTTATATAAAAAAGTAAAGAATGGGGAAAAAAGTAAAGAATGAAATAAAAAGTTCTTGAAACAAAACAAAACTGAAAATATAACAAACCAAGCCCAGGAGCAGTTTATAGCAATAGGTACAAACATAAAAAAGGAAATAACTGGCAAAAGTAATGATCTAACTCAACATATATGTCAAATAGAAAAAGAACAAAAGAACAACAATGTAACCCCACAGCCTCTAGAAGAAAGGACATTATAAGGACAAGAAATAAAACTGATGAAATAAAAAAGAGAAAAGCAATTGAAACAATTAACAAGACTGAGAGCTGGTTGTTGTTCTTGGTGGTGGTGGTGATTTTAAAGGGTCAATACAATTGACAAACTGTTGCCAAACTTAACAAAAGAAAAAAAATAGAAGACATAAATAACTTGATTTATAAGTAACAGAGAAGAAATCAAAATAGAACCAGACCAAATTTAATTAATAATTTCAGAGTATTATGAAAAGCTATACCTTGATAAATTTTAAAACCTAGAAGAAATGGACATATTTCCTAAAAATGCCCTAGATTGACATGAATAGGTGTAGAATACCTGAACAGAATAATCACAAATGAATAACTTGAGCATGTCATAAAAAGACTCCTCCATAAATACAGTCCAGGACCAGATGGCTTCATGGCTGAATTCTACCAAACATTCAAAGATGATCTACCACAATTCTACTTATATTATTTGAAAAAATAGAATAAAAACAGAACATACCCAGAGTCAATCTACTAAGCAACCATAGTCCTAATACCAATAGCAGGCAAAGATATTAAAAAACAAAAAACAAACAAACAAAACCGATAACAAACTACAAAATCTATATACCAATATCTCTTATGAATATAAATGTAAAAATCCTTAACAAAATACAGAACAATACAAACCAAAATCATATAAAAATATTTCAACATGACCAAAGGGGATTCATAACAGGAATGTAAGGATGATTCAATATAAGAAAAACAATCAACCTAATTCATCATATTAACAAAGCAAATAAAAACCACATGATCCTAGCATTGATGCAGGAGAGGCCTCTGAAAAATACTAATGTCCTTTCCTGGTCAAAACATTCAGCAAAATAAAAATAGAAGGTAATTTGCTTAACATTGTGAAAAGCATACACTCAAAAATAAGACCTAATATCATTACCAATGGAGAAACATCAAAAGCGTTCTCCTTGTGAACAGGGATCAAATAAGGATGTTCACTATCACAATACCTATTCAATATTATAATGGAAGAACTAGCTAGAGCAATATGGCAAAAGAAGGAAATAAGAGGCATCCTGATCAGCCAAGAAATGGTGAAACTATTGTTATATGCAGATGATATACACAGAAAACCCCAAGGACTCAAAACAACAAAAAATTTAAAAAAAAAAAACAAACACCCAAAAAACAAAAAACCAAATCTGTTCGAGGTAATAGACCTATTTAGGAGATTGGTGGGATATAAGATCAGTCAATAAAAGTCATTGGGATTCCACTACAATAACAAAGAAAACAGAGAAGAAAAATAAAAAAGCAATGCCAATTGAAATAGCTTAAGACAAATTGAGATTTTTAGGAATAAACCTAATTAGAGAAATGAAAGACCTTTACAAAGAAAACTACAAAACACTTTTGTAAGAAGCAATAAGATTTAAATAAATGAGAAAAAAAAAGGTCCCTGTGTAGAGACAGGATGACTGAATATAGTGAAAATGGCAATCCTACCAAAAGCAGTCTATATGTTTAGTGCAATACCAATACAGATACCAAATTCATTTTTCAAAGACATAGAAAAGGCAATTGGTAAGTTTAGTTGGAGACGAAATAGACCCCGAATACAAAAAAGCACGGCGGCAAAACAAGAATGAAGTGGGAGGCATAGCACTCCTCCATCTCAAAACTTGCTATAAAGCTCTAATAACCAACACAACACAGTACTGGTACTGTGATAGATGCATGGACCAATGGGACAGAATCAAGAACTCAGACATTTGACAAGGAAACAAACCTATCCAACGAGAAAATGACAACCTCTCAAACAAATGGTTCTGGTAAAAGCGGACTGCTACCTGCAGAAAACTAAAGAAGGATCCACACCTCTAACCACACACACACACACACACACACACACACACACACACACACCCCATACACAAACAAACAAACAACTCAAGGTGGATCAGAAACCTATGGGGAAAGCCTCAAACTGTAAAGATTAAATGAGAAAAAGTGGAACCAAGTTTAGAAGGTCTAGCTTATGGTATAAAGAAGTGGACATATGCAGCCAGAAATATACAACCAGGAGTGGGTAAAATTGATGACAGGTATCTTCTAAAGGTTAAATTTCTTTGTACATCAAAATCTTTTGCCATCAGGATGAAGAGAACTGGGGGGAAATACATTTGATGATACCATCTCAGACGAGGGTCTCATAACAAAAGTTATGATATACTACGGGGCCTCCACAAGAAAAAGACTGATAACCCAATTATAAAATGGTCAAAATTCTTTGAAATACTTTTCACAGAAGAATACATTTGGATGAGCAACAACACACAATAAAGAAATGCTTAAAATCATGGGCAATCCAAGAGATGCAAGTCAAAACCACAATGAGATACTATCTCATCCCAGTAGCAGAGGCAAAATGTAAGAGGACAGCAATCAATAAATATTGTAGAAGTTGTGGAGAGATAGAAACTCTCATACACTGCTAGAGAGATTGAAATATGGTACTCTAGAAGGCAGTTTTGTTTTTCCTCAAAAAGCTGAACATAGAAATTCCATATATACTCTTAGGAAATTAGAACAGAGACACAAACAGAGATTTATACATCAATGTTCATAGCATCATTGTTCCCAATAGCAAGAATATGGAAACAGCCCACATGTTCAACCACAATAGAATAAATTCAGAAATTGTACATTCATATGATGGAATGCTATGAAGCACTCAGGAGGCCTCAGTGAACCAATTCAGTCTCATAAGAATAAATATTGCATGAGATCATTATTGCCAAATAAAAGATATTAGTTAAACATATAGAAGATCCAAGAACAAAGGGGTAAGAATGGGCAGCGGAGAAATCATAGGGTTGCACAATTTGGTGTGGGGGGTGAGGAGAAGTAAAGGAAAGGGGAAAGATCAGGTGGAAATCTGGAAAGACAAGTTAATGATGGGTATAGTTCAATGAGGATTAATATAAAATATAATGAATGGGAAAGATTATATGAAACACAATGTGAACAAAGAAGAGTGTCAAACATAATGTATACATATTTTGTGTGCAAACCAATATAAAATATGTAAAAAGAGGAATTTGTCAGAAAAAATGTCCTCTCTTTATACCTTTTCTATCTATATACAGAACAGATTATTCAGTAGGTTGGGATTTATGAGGAGAATTCTGGCATTACGATTGAAGAAAGATTTATCAACAATCTGCGCTACCCAGATTACACAACCTTGCTTGCTGAAACTGAGGATAACCTGAATTGTTTGCTGCAGAAGGTTAAATACTTCAGTCTTCAATATGATGTGTAGCTCAACCTTGAGAAAACGAAGATTCTCACCACTTGGCCAATTGACAACACCATGATAGATAGAAAAGGGATTGTGATTTTTAACAATTTAAGCTTAATGCTAAAGTAACCATGTCAGTCTAGAGACTAAGAAGCACCTGATTCAGGTCTTCTCAATTGCTTGCTATGCGTTGGAGAGCTAGACAGTAAATAAAGATGGCAGAAGAAGAATCAATGCCTTTGAGTTGTGGTGCTGTAAAAGAATTTTTAACATAACATGGACTGCCAAGAGAATATGCTAGTAGGTCCTAGAAAGGTTGAAATCAGGTCGCTCTTTGGAGACAAGAATTTTGAAGCTCTGTCTCCCAATGGTAGAGACCACTGAAGCCCTCTGAAGTTACCTATTATAATCACCTTTCTAAAGTATGTAACTGAGGAAGAAAAAAGCATTAGAGTTTAGTAATTACTCATAATAATATAGATAATGAAAGTAAAATGTGAACAAGTAAAATAAAATCAGTGTAAACAATGTTTAGAAATAAAATTTAATATTTAAATGCCCGATGGAGTCTCTAAATTAAAGTTCTGGTTATTCTATTTAGACATTAAACATGAAAGTTACATTGTTGTTGATTGCCTTCCAGTCAAACTTGACTCATAGCAACCCTATCAACAAAAGGCCTGAGCCCCTCTACAACTATCAACATTTATCAAAGTTCATAGAGTTTCCGGAGACATGTTTATGAAGTGGATGCCATTCCTGCTTACAGAGGGTAGGTTCTCTTGTTTTAATTAAAAGTCAGGTACAAACTGTTTGATCATTTTTTTTTTTTTAAATTTCATTCACACTTGTGTGTGAGCTGATTGGTTACCTGCATGTACTGGATTTACCTAACAATCAGCTGTGGGCTGAAGGCCTATTGTTTAAGCCAATCAGGACCTGGAGGGTGAGCCTTTGTATTAAAAGTTGGTTGGGCCCTGAATAAGTCTCCAGTTTAGAAGCTCATCTCTGAAACAGTTGGATTTTAGAAGGTAGATTCTCTTGTTTTAGTTGAAAGTCTAGTGTAAACTGTTTAGCTGTGGGTTTTGGGGCTTTTGTTTATTTATTTTTTTTTTCATTTCATTCACAATCATGTGTGAGCTGATTGTTTGCCCAGATTTACTGGATTTAGCTCACAATCAGCTGTAGGCTGGAAGCCTCATTTGTAAGCTAATCAGGACATACTGGGTGGGCCTTTGTATTTAAAAGTCCCATGCTAATTGTGTTTGGGAAGAACATTCTCTTAAGTGTTACAGCACTGTTCTGTTTGTTGTACTGACATAACTTGTGTTTGCTATGATACTGAACACTGTGTTCCTGGTGTGTCAAATTCCGTAATGGTAACCTATGGTGGACAGTGTTTGGTAGAGCTCCCAGATTAAGTCAGGCTTGGAAGCAGGATTGGCATCCACTTCCTAAATAATATGCTTTTGAAAATTCTGTGAATATTAGAAAAACAGAGATACAGATCAGAGTTCATATCTTTTGTTCATATGGTCGTTATGAGTCATACTTGACAACACTTAACAATAACAACCTGACACAACAAAGTTAGTGATAAAGTAGATATTTCACATTGTGATGAATGTCTTCATTGTATTAAAAATAATTTTTTTAAAAGACATCCATTAAGTTCAGAAGTGTGAAATCTATTTGTTGTGTTCTTTATATCTGTATTTTTTATAAGCTGTATAAATACTTAATTCATTAAATATTTGCCTGTGTTTTGGTCAAAGTTTGTGAAATAGGTGACAACTAATTTGAGATGATATTATGTGATTTAAGAGAAATAGAATACAGACATAAAAAAAAATCAAGGCAGCATGAATATAGAATCCAATGTATATAACCAATTGAGCATCCTTAAACTTTGAGATAGATCTCAGTCTTGAGAACATGTAGAGAGAGATTTAAAGAAAACTAGCATTTAATGGACAGATAATAACTTGCTAATCCACTTTCATGGAGTAGATTCTGATTCAGAGTGACCCTCCATTTGGTATTTGAGGCTGCAAATCATTACAGAAAGTGAACACCCATCTTTCCCCCATGGATCAACTGGTGGATTTGAACTGCTATACTTTGAGTTACCAACTCATTATGATAGGCGTTATATCAGCGACTCTCACAACAACAACAACAACAACTCCTTGGATAGTCAATAGTATTTAGTTATTTATTCCCAACAAATAAATAATTGTTTAAAAGAAGTTACTTCAAATTTTTACTAAAATAATGCAAGCTATTTCTTAGAATAGATAGCTAGAAGCAACAAATCTAGTAAGATTTATAAGAAAATAAATATGCATATGCAAGTATATATATATATGTATATATATATATATATACACACACACATATATATGTATGTGTGTGTGTGTATAAATAAAATAAGTGAATAAGTGTGTGGTTATTTACATTAGTAAGCCTACAAAATAATATTCTTTCCAACTTTTGTATCTAATAATCCATGGTAAAAAGAAATCCTGAAAAATATGAAGACAATATTCAGTTTCTAGTTAGTTTTAAAACAATGTATAGACAAATACTATTTGTTTCTTTGCTTATTTCTACAGTTTATTTTTGGTAATATATATTTTATGCACAAACCCATAAGTAAAATTAATTTAAATACAAAAAAAATAATTACTTAACGTGCAAAAATGCCTTTACAGTGTATCCGGTTACTGAAGATTTCTCTTATTTGCTATCTCTTATGCACTATATTGTATACTAGTTTCTATTGTACTTCATACATTCAATTTAAAATAATTTTAATTATGTTAATTAATTCACCATGCTCACTTCTATAGGTGAACAACAATGATGAAGTCAAAGTTTTTGCCACAGATAACTTTTTATCCTGAGAAAGGTTAAACTATTCTGTATATTTCTTGCATCTTACATTTTCAAGGCTATTAGCTATTCACAGAGATTCTTATGTCAGCCACAAAGGGCAAACTTCAGCTATGATTCACTATCTTCTGATTTCTGACAGGCTTTGTTTATCCACAGAAAAAGTTGGCTTTAACATATTCAGTAAGCATGCAAAGACTGTCTTACTTTGTCTCCTGAATAGCTAACCCCATCAAATAAGTGTTGACCTTTCCATCTCACCACCAGGATTAGGACTTCTTAGTACTATTTGATTCTACACTTAACTTTTGTGTTTTTTCACCTTCCTATCCAATCTCTAAATACTGGTTAGGTCTCTTCCGCTGATGGTATAATCTTCATTTACCATCATATCATTTTAATGTTTAAAGTTCAGTAAATTGTGGCTAACTCTGAGAAGAATGGGAATCCCAGAACATTTGGCTGTGCTTATGTGAAACCTATACTTGGACCAGGAGACACTGATCAGAACAGAGCAAGTAAACACTGTATGGTTCAAAATTAGGAAGGTGTATGCCAGGGATATATCCTATCTCTGTATCTTTTTGATCTGTATGCAGAAATGACCATCCAGGAGGCTGGGCTCTAGGAGGAGGAATATGGAATCAGGATTGAAGGAAGATTCAGCAACAATCTGTATTATGCAGATGATACAATTTTGCTTACCTAAATTGGTCTTTTGAGATTTCTGTCAGTTTTTGGTACATCTGTTTGGAACTTCAGTGGATTTATCTGAATGGCAATTCACACAGTCATGTTCACAGTTTTTCACTTAGGTTTTCATCAAAGATGAAGATCTACTCTTCTTGAGAATATACGTTTATTGACCATTTGTAATACTTAGAATTAGTACTAGTTATCACCTTTCATTTCACATCATCTTTGAAGATTATTCTGTGATAATTTAATGTGATTTATAATTAGCGTCTTGAATCTGCATTCTTCTGTTTGACTGGAGGTACACTTTTCTCCACTCGTTCTCTGTGGTAGGTTGATTAATGGTTCCTTCAAGATATTCCTACTCAGATGTACCTAACCTATGAACAAGTTAGTTTTTAAGGCAAGAGATATTTTGGAAATACCTAACTTGAAAAAAAAATAAAGAAAAAATAATTAACAGTAAAGAAACTAAAAAGTACTGAAATAAGATAAATAATATGGATTGTATTGAAGGGTTTGAAACAATCACTAGTCTTTATAAAAGAAAAAAAAGCAATTTAATTATAGAAACCAAGCTAGAAGTGATACTACCAAAGTAATTATAGCCTCCAGAGGCTGAAAGTAGCAGAGAAAGTGTTTGCATTAGAGCCTCCATAAGGAACCCGTACTGCTGGCATCTTTTGTTTCTACCATTCGATATTATAAGAATAGAAATCAGTATTGTTTTAAGTCACCAAAATTGCTGTAATTTGAGGATATACAATAAAAAATAATACACTATGAATTTTGCTTTATCTGATTTGAGGAGGGATATTTTAATAGTTCACAAATTAGAAATTATTAAGAAATGTATACACAGAAGAGTTCTATGTATTTTAGAAATTTAAAAAAAACCACAAATTCACTATTAAATTATTTTCTTATTTTACTTGCATTTCTTTTCTGTTTTGGAAAATCTTTGTATTATTATCTCTCTTTTGTAACTTTTAGTATATAGAGAATTATACTGTTACCCCAAAGACCACGCCTTCCTGGAGGAGGGATTTCAGCAATGGTTCAGCAAGAAAATATTAGGCACTATCCTCTCTGGAGAGTCACAGCCCTGAAAATTCAATGGATCAACTGTGAGTTGATTTCAAGTTATAGAATTGGAAGAGAAAGCAAAAGAGGAAATTATTTCTATTTTTTATATACCTCAAAAATATATTTTTTATTTGTACTTTAATATTTTCTTTCTGAATAATTTTTCAGTTCCTCCAAGAAAAATCTGGAAAACAACCACCAAACAAACAGAAATATATTTAACAACCTCACAGAACTGTGAACATTAACAGTACCATACAAGACCAAGATCCTAGAAAGAAGGAAAAAGTCCTATGAAAGGGGCTAATCTCAAACCTTAGAGTCAAGGAGAGTTTAGAAGATGTATGTGTGGTTATTCTTTATAATTTTATTTTATTATGATTGAGGATGCTGGCTACATAGTTAAGAGAAACTCTAGGTCAAACATCCTGAAAAATCTACAACCAGGAGAGGATAAAATAGATGAATAGGACCTTCTAAGAATAAAATCCCTATGCACATCCAAAAACTTCTCCAACAGGGTAAAAAGGGAAGCTACAGATTGGGAAAAAATATTTGGTAATGACATGTCAGACAAGGGACTTATATCTAGAATTTATAAAGTACTTGAGCACCAAAACAAGATAAAGTTGAAAAATAAAAAACAAAATTTAAAAATGGGCATAGGATATGAACAGACACTTCACCAAAGAAGACATTCGGATAGCAAACAAACACATGAAGAAATGTTCAAAATCCCTAGCTCTAAGAGAGATGCAAATCAAGACAAGTATGAGATATCATCTCACCCCAGTAAGAATAGCAAAATTTAACAGAAAAGCAAACAACAAATGCTGGCGAGGTTGTGGAGAAACTGGAACATGTATTCACTGTTGGTGAAAGTGTAAAACGGTGCAACCACTATGCAAGCCTCTATGGTGCTTTCTCAAAAAGTTGCAAATAGAAATACCATTTGAGCCAGCAATTCCACAACTGGGAATTTACCCTAAAGAAACCATAACCTCCACCCAAGCAGATATATGTACACCCATGTTTATTACAGTTTTTTTGGCAATAATAAAGAGCTGGAAACAACCCAAGTGCACATCAACAAACGAATGGATAGAGAAGCTCTGGTATATTCACATAATGGAATACTATGCAGCATTGAAAACAAGGAACTAATGAAATATGTAAAATGGATGACCATGGAGGTCTTTATGCTGAGTGAAATATCTTAGTCACAAAAGGACAAATATTGCACAGGGCCACTGGTATAAAATGGGACTGACATTGGAGTTGAGGGAAGGCAGAGGAGGGGAGGAATGATGTACCCTGCATCGAAACAGATGAGGGAGAGAACTGTTTAAAAGAGATATATGAGTGTGTATTATTGTGATGACACGGGTCGGGAATGAAAACTGCACAGTGGAATGGTCTTGGGGGGAAGGATTGCATAGTAATGAAAGAGTTTTACTTTTCAAGGAGAATAGTGAATTGTGGGGAGGAGGTGGGCAGGGAGAAAAGTGCAATAATGAATGACTGGAAACCCTAAATCTCTGTAAACGTTCATTAAAATTAATAAAAAAATACCCTTAAAAAAAAAAACAAAAACCAAACAAACCAAAAAACACTTGAATAGCTGGTGCATTCCAACCATTCACTTGCCTTCCGATTGGCAGCACGACTTCCTACCAATCAGGCCACCAGAACTTTCATATATATATACCATTGTTGTGTTTTTGTGTACTGTAGAGTCCAAACTGACCCATGGCTGACAGTCTGACAGGTTTTTAGAGGCAATTAATCTCAAGGGAAGAGATTGCCCATCCTTCTCCTTTGGAGTAGCTGATGGACTTGAACTGCGTGCCTTTGGGATTGCAGCACAGCTTCTAGCCCCTATTCCACCAGAGCTCCATTTTTTATACAATCTTCATAATTACTTGCTTTGCATCAGAAATCTGGACAATGACTAAGGATGACAGAAGAAAAAACTATGTCTTTGAGTTGTGGTTTTGGAGAAGAGTATTGAATGTAAGTACCATAGACGGCCAAGAGAACAAACAGGTCTGTCTTGGAAAGGGTGGAAGCATGTCACTCCTTGGAGACAAGAATTTGCAGCTCCATCTCACATACTTTGGGCACATTGCCAGGAGGGACTATTCCTTAGAGAAGGATGTCATGTTGGGGTGTGTGGAGTGACAGCTCAGGAGGAAGACCCCAATGAGATCAATTAACACAATAGTAGTTATAATGAGGGGTAGGTGTGTCAGAGTCAAGGAGAGACTGGCTCAGGGTAGGGCATGGATCAGAGCAAAGTGTCACTTTGAATTGCTGGAGGCTCGATGGTATATAACAACACATATAAATATATATTATCTCCCATTTACATTATTTAATCTTCCAGATTAAAAAACAAAATTATGTTCTAAATTCTTTTCTACCTTCCTGGTGAACGTTACTAGAAATTTGGTAAAAATGTTAAGCAGCAAAATTCAGGAAAAAAATTTCAGAATGGGCAAGATGAGAAGATAAAATAGGTATTTCCTGAAATTTCCCTGAGACTCTTATCTTCACTGAGCAGAAAAATATTATTATAAACCATTGGTATAAATACTTTAATAAAGAAAAATTAAGAAACTAGAATGTCTCTTTAACTATGCGTTTACTTTTCTTGAGTGTAGCTAGCATATGGTGTGTTAAAATATTAGATTTTATTTTAGCTGTGCATCTTCAACAACATTTGGAACATGTGGCAATGCATTTTAATTCTTACGTGCCAGTTTACAACTATGTCAGCATCTGCTGTGTGTAAACAGTATAATCAGAAGCAGGTGAGTGTATGGCTGTTTATTGTTCTCTGGAGAAAAATGGAGTGTGAAATGCAGTAGTATAAAAAGCAATATATAGCATTTTTTAATATTGGAAGGAAAAAGTCAGTGGTAAATCCAAACTCTAGTATCCATACACCTAAAATGTGCATGCCTGCAAATTATTTGATGCCAAGAAAAAAGAAAAATGACAAACTCAGGTTAGATAATAATATAGCATCTACTAATATAAAACAATGTGAAAACTCTGTACAGAATATGTTTATGTGTACAATGCTATTTTTTTTCCTGTGGTATTGGCTGCTTAGAAGATATTTCTTTTCCCATGAGACCTGAAGGAATTTCTTGAGGTCATCACATCTATTTTTCTGACTAGCAGAAGGTCCGAACAACCCAAACAAGCCAATTAATCACACAGTCTGACCCTCCTCTCATCATGTGGTAGGAATAGCCTTGGAAATAACTGCTACCAAAGCAGCTCAAGAACAGCTCTAGAGATGATTAAATGCCAAGAATTAAATCCCAAATATTCTTATACAGATCCTCAGATGCTAAACTAGTTCTGAAATGACACACATTCCATGTTTGTATTTCATGTACTCAGTATCTTTCTAAAGCCAAAAACATTTTAGTGTGTCATTATCTTCTGAAATACTATTAGCCAAGGGAAAACTATTGATTATGAAAGACAATTTGAAGACTGATGTGAACTGTGTATTGCTGATCACAACACCTCTCTGTAGTATTTGACAACAGCAATGAAGGGGGGTGTGTGAGAGAGAAATGCAGCAATAGTGAAATAGTAGGACAATGAAAGAACAAGATTCTAGACCTGCCTCCACTCATTCCTCCATTTCTGCCTTAACTTCCCCTTAACTTTCCTTAAAATTTAAGAGGATGAAAACTAAATCCTATCTTACATTCTGCTGAAATACAATAATTTTATATTTTCTGTACATCAAAACTAGAGGAATGCAAAATACCAGTGGTTTTAGAAAGTATAAAATATTTTGGTTTCCTTCATGAGCCTATATTTAAGCCCCCTCCCCTTTGGATCTTCATACATGTTATAAAAAATGGTCCTATACAGAATTTGTCTTTATGAGACTGAGTTAGTTCACTTAGCATAATGCTATCTAGTCCCTCCCATGTTAGGTAGCAACTTTCAAAATCATTGCTCCTGTGTCCTTCGTCCTTCATAGTATTCCATTGTTTAAATAATAAAGGAAAGGGGAAAGGATCGATGGGAAAATGTATATCAACTTTATGAACTTTATATGTAAAACAGTGTAAAGTAAAATTTTAAAAAGTTTCTTTCCTTTAAAGTTTTTAATATAAACTTGCTGACCTTAAGTTATATCCCCTGATAACAAGAGACTACCTAGGCATTTCCTGTTTCTGAAAGTCAATCACATTAGGGTTTAAATCTCTCCATAACATAACATTTAAGAAATATGAAGTACAAAAAGAAAGGGGAATTGGAACATTTGACTAGCTGGTTGCCATCACTTTTTTTGCTATCTTGTCAGATTGTGCCTCGGGCAAGCCTGGGGATAAAACCACTTGCATTTTATCTTCATCCTCGAAATTTTGTCTCCATGACTTTTCCTGTATGTAGCTGTCTTTTTCTAGTCTTTCTTCACCATTCTTACTTTTAATTAATTTTACTTGGTTAAATTTGAAGTTATTGACAAGAGTATATCTAAATTCTGTAAGTCATTTGACAACGTGACTGAAATAGAGAAGGTAAAAGAAAATGGACTTAAGGTGGATACAAATCTGCTAATAGCAGAATTTTAGAGTATACAACTTGACCTTCACAAACCAAGTAGAATTCGAAGAGATTGGCCAGATGATGCTCAAAAGGAGAGAACGAGAAATAAAGTAGGTAGACATTTATGACTAAAATGTTTAGAGACTAAGAAAGGTGACTGAAATTGACCCTTATCTCCAACATCCTATTCCTATCCTCAAATGGAGATGAAGATATCCTTATTGGTTTCTTTTGGAGTTTTAAGAAAGGAGCAGGTTTTCTAGGGAGAATAAATATAGATAAAAGAAAGAATGGGACCATGTTTTTCTTCTTGGCACAGAGAAAACAATTATCTCTACCAATATGAAAGTATGTTTTACAGACATCTTCGGTGCTTTAGTGGTATATTACATTATTCCTGGGCTACAAACAAAAAAATCAGAAGTTCCATTCCACCAACTACTCTGTATGGAAAGATGAGCAGTGCTCTCTTCTGCAATGGATTCGGTTCCAGTGTTTACCCTCCTGGGGGGGGGAGAAAAGGAGATCTTGAACAAAATAAGAGTAAATCAATACTCAGAACACAACTGTACTTAGCCTACACACCATAAAAGATTGAACATTTTTTAATTTAATATTTGTGTTCACTATTATATTTTGTAAATCTTTGTACCTAGCTATATCTATATAAGAGTATTGTTATTGCTGTTATGTGCCATCAAGTAAACTACAACTCATAGAAACCTTATGGATAATAGTTCTGAATCTGGCTGCATCCTGAGCCAGTTTCACCATTTCTAATATGCCTATCCTCATAATCCCCGTTACTGTCTTAATCCATTTCATACAGGGTCATCTTCTCCTGCACTGTTTCCTGACCCTTCCAACATTCATATGTGCACATAAGCAAATAACTCATAACATACAAAACCTCATGAATGAAATACTGTGGAAGATACAAAAGCATTATTTCCAATAATTGTTTAAGTATGAATGGACAGGAAGGAAGACAACAACAAATAATAATATAAAGATGCTTATTCACGCTATTAATGTTGATTGTCTTGTATAATGTCAAAGAGAAAGAACATCTGAATTTGTAGGGAATATAAAACACTTGCTGATATTGAGGTTCTCCAGTGAGTCTTTCCACAGATGTAATCAATTTGATTCCTATGCATACCATCAGGTGAAATCCGTGTGTATAGCCTGCATTTATGTTTTTATAAAAGGTATTTGCAATGAATAAATCATTGAACGTGCAGAACTCTATCATTCTATCTCCAGCCTCATTTCTCTCACAGAGCCCATGTTTTCCAGCTACTGATCCTCTTCCGTGTTCCCTTCTTTTGCATTCAAGTTGCCCATTATTATTAATGCATCTTGATTGCATGTTTGATCAACTTCTAACTGCAAAAGTTGGTAAAAATCTTCTATTTTCTCTTCTTTGGCTCTAGTTGTTGGTGCATATATTTGAATGATAGTGGTATTCACTGGATATCCGTGTATGCGTATGGATATTATCCTGTCGCTCACCACATTGCATTTCAGGATAGATCTAGAAATGATTTTTTTTAATTATAAAACCAACCCCATTTTTTCTCACCTTTTCATCCCCTGCATAGTAAATCATATAATTACCTGATTCAAAATGTCCCCTGCCAAGCCATCTCACTTCGCCAATACCTAGTATGTCAATATTTATGCGTTCCATTTCTTTCTTAACAATGTCCAATTTTCCTACATTTATGCTTCTTACATTTCACGTTCCAATCACTAGTGTCTCCTTACAGCTGTTTCTCTTTCTCCGTGTTTCCATTTCTAAGATCTCAGTTCAATTGCCACATCTTTTAGTCCAAATGATAATCTAAGTGTGATCTATTGTACATAGGGTTTTCGAAGGCCTGTAATTTCAGAAGTGGATGGCCAATCCTTCTTCCTAGTCTGTTTCAATTTTTAAATATATATAATAGTATCTGACAGACAAGCATTCTACAGAAAACAGTAGATGAAAGACATTTACCAGTTAGTTAGAAAGACCAATATTCAATATTGCTGACCACCTGGCTACATTTTTGGTTGGGTTTGGGTTTTGAGGGTTTTGTTTGTTTTTGGTTTTTTTTATTTTTAAATCCACCCTTTCCCTACTCCACCACCAACCCTTCCTACTTTTGCTTACAACATTCAACACCCGTCTTCCATTGACTAGCCCCTGATGTGATGTCCTAAGTCTCAAGCAACCAGCATTTCTGATTCTGACCATATCATGCTGCTGTCATTCTCTTATGATGCGATCAGTATGACTTCAATTTAAAGTTCTTAAGTACAACTGTCATGCACAGCTTCTTTTCCTGGAAGATAGTTTTCCTTAATAGTTCTGGGCGGGGGAAAGTATAGAGTCTCTTTGATTTTAACGTTCAGATTTAGTCACTTATGTTTTATAAAATCTATGTTTATTGCTGTAGATGATTCATTTTATCAAATTACTTCATTTTCTCTGTGGTTCAAGTTTCTGATGATTCACTATTTATGTGTGGTAAGAAATGCTTTGGGGCTAGAACATCTAGTTTCTTTCAAACTGTGTGTTTTAAATAGATATTTTGAGGTTTTCATCTTGTGTGTATTTATCCATATACTACTACCCCAGGGAAAATGCAAACAGTCAGTGACTGTAATAGACTTGTGAGGTGTTGCTTTGCATGAGTTGATCACTCCTTAAAACAATATAGCTCACTCCTTCCTGCTTAGAATTGCAAATATACCTTTTTTAGAGTATTATATGCCCCTCTTACAAAATTATCCCCTGTAATAATCTTAATTTAGCTTGCTTTATATTTCCTGTAAAATATTTTATCAAGTAAAAGTTTTCTCTCTCTCTCTCTCTCTCACACACACACAAACACACACACACACATCCTGTGATTTTACTTTCTTTCCTTTCCTAACCCACTAACCCACTTTATTGTATTAATTTTTATATCTATAACATCTAAAATAACCATAACACTTAGCAAGATGTACACACACATACACACACACACACACACACACACACACACACACACCCCCTCAAAAAGCTAAAAACAGTCTGTACTTGAATAACTACAAACCTAAATGTCAGTGGTTCAAACCCACTTCACAGTGACATAGAAAAATATGCCTCTAAAAATTACAGGTCGGAAAATAAAACAAAAATATAAAAACCTAGCCAATTTTTTGACTCTACAACACATAGAAGCTTGCTATGTATGTCTATCTGTCTAAAAAAGCAGAAAAAGCAAAACAGTAAAGTCAAGAGTTGTTTGTTACTTGAAAAAAATAGGAAGAAAAGAAAGGAAGAAACGGAGAAATGGATATTACAGTCCAGATCCCAACAAGAGTTTGAATCAAGGAAATCTCATGTGTGTCAGTGTTTTCAGTGGCTGAGACCCTGAAGTCACTAGGTCTTTTTTCCTAGCTGTGGTAATCATCCAAGAATGATTCTGTCTGTGTGTCTACTTTCCCCTAGCTTTCTATAATAGTAACTTTTTACTATTTATTCTGTGGCACAACTGACTTATGTTTCTCAAGGGGGCTCTGATGGCATGGTACATAGGTCACATCTTTATAGGGATTTGAAACTACCAACAGCTCTATGACATAATAATAAGGTCTCACCTCTTCAGAGGTTTGAATCTACCAACACAATGGAATAATGATAAGCAATCTCCTCCTATGCAATATGCATCTCAGAAACCCAAAGGAGAGTCAGCTTTGAGTCACTGACTACTGGACAGTTATTAGTTTGATTTTTTTATGTCACTTAGCATAAATTCCTCTCAATTTGTTACGCACATGTATGAATCTTCTCTTTCAAGTTTCCCTTGGATAACTAAATCAACAAACTTTTCAATTAATATATGAGTACTTAAGTGTTTACACCACCCACAGATGAGATATACCAAAAAAAATTGTTATTCATTTAATTTAGTCTCATAGTGACCCTTTGTTTCATAGTTTCAATGGTAACTTATCTATAGTAGCTCTCTAAACTTTTATTTCAAGTATACTGTCAGAGTAGACAGAAACTTTGTTCTATCTACCTAATTTATATTT
>NW_006399860.1:10360720-10362156 GCF_000299155.1 Elephantulus edwardii | reverse complement strand
GAAGATTCATCAACAACTTGCATTATGCAGATGCCACAACCTTGCTGCTGAAACTGAGGGAGACCTGAAGTGTTTGCTGCTGAAGTTTAAGGACTGTAGTCTTTAATATGGATTGAAGCTTGATATCAAGAAAATAAAGATTATCACCACTGGGCCAATTGGCAGCACTGTATTAGATGGAGAAAGATTGAGGTTCTTAACAATTTTAGCTTAATTGTGTCTACACTCAATAGACTTGGAACAAACCGTGAGGAATTCAAGAGGCACATTGTGGTGGGAAAGTCGGCTGTATGTGACTCCTCCAAAGTACTGAAGAATAGTGATGTCAGTCTAGGCACTTGCCTGATGCAAACCATGGTCTTCACAATTTTTGCTATGCATCAGAGAGCTAGACAGTGACTAATGATGTGAGAAAAAGAACCAATGTCTTTGAGTTGTGGTGCTGGAGAAAATATTGACCATACCATGGATTGTCAAGAGAACAGACAGGTCTGTATTGCCATGGGTAAAACCAAGCTGCTCCTTAGAGGCAAGGATTTGGCAAATCCATATCACACATTTTGGGCATGTTTCCAGGGGCGATCAGTCCTAGGAGAAGGGCATTATGCTTGGAAGGGTAGAGGGACAGTGCAAAAAAAAAAAGAATTAGATTAGATGGATTGACATAGTAATAGGGGTAATAAGATTAGGTGTGTCAGAGCCAGTGAGATTGGCACAGGGTAAAGCAGGATTCAGAGCTATTGTACACAGGGTCACTTTGAGTCACTTTTAATTTCCTACTGCTGGTATGCTAAGTGTTGATTGTGGAGACAATCAAACTGAAGCTTCTAACAATCTAAATCTCTTCACCATCTATCATGATGCTGCCAGTCAACTCAGTGGTGAGAATCTTTGTTTTCTTGATATTGAGCTACAGTCCATATTGAAGGCTGCAGTCCTTGACCTTTTTTCTGCAGCAAATGCTTCAGGTCTTCCTCTGTTTCAGTAGCAGGGTTGTGTCATCTACATAACACAGATAGTTGATGAGTCTTCCTGCAATCCTGATGCCACACTTCTCTTCATAGAGCCTAGCCTCCAGATAATTTGTTCTGCAAATAGATTGAAAAGGTATACAGATTGAAAAGGTATATGGAGACAGGACACATTCCTGGCATATGCCCTTTCTAATTTTGAACAAGGCAGTGTTTCCTTGCTCTGTTCTGACAACTGCTTCATGGTCCAAGTACGGATTTTGCACAAGCATGATCAAATGTTCTGGGATTCCCATTCTTCTCTGAGTAACCCACAGTTCGTTGTAATGCACACAGTCCAATGCCTTTACATAGTCAATAAAACACAGATAGACATTCCTCTGGTGTTCTCTGATATATATATGTTTGTGTATATGTGTATATGTATGTATGTGTGTATATATATATATGTTTGTGTATATGTAT
>NW_006399860.1:10359973-10360499 GCF_000299155.1 Elephantulus edwardii | reverse complement strand
GGTTTAGTCAATAGGGTGTTTCACAGCCAACTCAAAGGCAGGTTGTTAGAATCCACCAAGTTCTTCGTGGGAGAAAGTTGAACAATCTCTTCTCATGCAATTACAGCATCTGAAAACCTAATGAAAGGTCAGCAATGAGTCACTTTTACTCTGTAGCAATGAAATTGATAATTTTCATTATTTTTATTACTCAGAGACTGCTACATTCATTTCCATGTATTTATTATTTCATTGTATTTGCTGCAAATAGAAACTGACCCTTGACTGAACTTTTTGTGACTTTTCAAAGGGTCTACATCACATTGGAGGAGATGTATTAACTTTTTCTGGCAGAATAGTTGGTAATAGGAACTTTCATTATATTGGCATGACTACAAACCTTTTCATAGGTTTTTCTCCCATCGTTAGGAATTTTAGAGCCAGAGATCGAGTTATTTGAACTAATACTGCTCCTGAGACCTCATGTCTCTTTGTCTTTATTGGAAACACTCTTATTGTTTGTTTACATATTTGTTGTTATTTTTTG
>NW_006399860.1:10357193-10358479 GCF_000299155.1 Elephantulus edwardii | reverse complement strand
TTTTGTGTGTGTGTGTGTATGTACCATTAAATCAAATCTGACTGGTACAGGAGGAGATTGTTCCTCCTTCTCCAGCAGAGCATCTGGTGGATTCTAACCACTCACCTCTGAGATTGCAGTGCAGCTTCTTGTCACTAGGCCACCAGAGCTCACCATGTTGGGGATTTTTAATACACACACACAAACATGCTTCTGAAATTTGTGGAATTATTCATTCACTGGGACATCTTAATCATTTGTGCATATTCCCCACAAGACACAGGAAGTATTTTTGGTGTCATTCATATTTAGATTTTTTTTTAATTTTCTTTTCTTATTGAGATTTTAATGAAAGTTTATAGAGAAAATGGATTTTCATTCATTCATTGCTGCATATTTTCCTCCCTACCCAACCCTCCCCCAAATTCACTTTTCTCTTTGAAGAAAAAAAAAATTCTCTCATTGTTATAAAATTTCTCCTCCAGTTCATTTTACTATGCGGCTCTTGTCCTGGACTGTTGTCATTCAAATAATACCTAATAATACATTCAGTTTAAGCTGTTCTCTCCCTCATCTGTTTCAATGCAGTACACTTTATTTATCCCTTCTTTTCTTAGTTTCCCTCAACACTAAGGTCAGTCCTGTTTTATAGCAGTAGTATTATGCCATATCTGACCTTTTGTGACTGAGATCTTTCACAGCATAATGTCCACCCATTTTGTATAATATTTCATGAGGTCCTTATTTTTCAATGTTCCATAGTATTCCATTGTGTGAATATACCACAGCTTCTCTATCCATTCGTTTGTTGATGGACACTTGAGTTGTTTCCATCGCTTTGCTATTGTGAACAATTCAGCGATAAACATGGGTATGCATATATCTGCTTAGGTGGCAGTTCTGGTTTATTTAAGGTATATTCCCAGTAGTGAAATTGTTGGGTCAAATAGTATTTCTATTTCCTACATTTTGAGAAAGTGCTATGTAGCCTTCCAGAGTGGTTGTACTATTTTACACTCCCACCAACAGTGGATAAGTTTCCCAATTTCTCCATAACCTCGCCAGCATTTGTTGATTATTGCTGTATTGAATTTTGCGATTATTACTGGGGTGAGAGGATATCTTATACTTCTTTTGATTTTCATCTATCTTAAAGCTATGGATTTTGAACATTTCTTCATGTGTTTGATTGCCATCTGAATGTCGTCTTTGGTGAAGGATCTGTTGCTATCCAGTGTATATTTTTCATGATGCTAGAGTATTCTATAAATTCTAGATTTATGTCCTTTATCAGATATGCCATTACT
>NW_006399860.1:10351360-10353948 GCF_000299155.1 Elephantulus edwardii | reverse complement strand
CTGGAGCTAAGAAAACAATGCACTTCACAATAGCTAGTCACTAGATTAAATACTTGGGAGTAAGTCTAAACAGAAGCACAAAGGATCTAATCAAAGAAAATGGCAAAGCATTATTACAAGAAACAAAAGTAGACTTGGAGAAATTGAAAAAATATTCTTTGCTCATGGATAGAAAGCCTCAATATTGTGAAAATGACAAAACTATAAAGGCAATTTACATGTTCAATACAATACCAATTTCATTCTTCAATGAGATGGAAAAGGCAATCTTCAATTTTATTTGAAATGGAAAGAGACCCCAAATAAACAAAGCTTTCCTTAAAAAGATAAACAAGGTAGGAGGCATCTCACTCCCTGATTTCGAATCTTACTACACTGCCTTGTTGGACAAGACAGTATGGTACCGGTACAATGAGAGGCACACAGATTAGTGTTATAGAATTGAGAATCTAGAGCCCATCTACCAACTGATTTTTGACAAGGAGATGATATCTGTTAAATGGGGAAATGACAGCCCACATTATTCTAAGGTTTTCTTCTTTTCATTCCTTTTTGGTTCTGCTTTTTGTTCTAAGAGATCAGTGGTGACAATGGTATCTTCTATTTAGCTGGTTCTGTGTTCTATCTCTTCAACTCTGTTCATGTGTCCCTCCAACATGTTAACAGCATATGAAGCATTGGTTGTCATATTTTGGGTTGTGGTTTCTTATTTTTCCAGAGCCCCTAATCCCTCATTTGTTTTATCTGCACTGTTTTCGATTGGTTTTTGGTTTTTATTTAAGTTCCTCTTGGTTTTTGCTTTCAGTGTCCTGTAATTATTCAAATTTGTCTTTCCCCTGTTGAACATATTCAATCATTCTTGTTTTAAACTCTGTTTCAGAAAGTTCCATCAGACTTTCTGGCTTCAGGAAATCCATTCGTGTCACTTTTGGGTGTGACATCTTGTTTTGGGTTGTGTAGGGTATGAGGGAGCCTATTTTCTTCATGACATTGCTGTGGTATAATTTTTCTACACCCGAGGCAATAGCAGGCTAGTGGGCTGATCACTGTTCCAGAAGAGGGTGGGGCAGGTATCCCACGTGGGTTTCTCTCTGGACTTTTGGCTCAAAGGAAAACTTGCTTCACCTTGGGAGAGAAAAGGCATGTGTATTAGCAACCTCCTCTGTCAGGCAACTGCCACAGCTAGGTCAGTCCAAGGTGCTCTGGACTAAAGGAAGCTCTTGCTTTGGGAGTGGAGAGGAAATGAAGTGGGTTTATTTGTGATGCTAATGTCTCTGGTGCAGTTCAGTATGGTGGAAGTGGGTCATTCTCCAGGTGTTTGGAGTGGGGCTTCCAGGCTGTGGCACCAGATCCTCCAGGTGGTGGGTCCAGGACCTCCTGGTGGTGCAGGTAGGACTTCTGGGCCTGGGCAGGACTTCTAGGCATGGGGTGTGGGACTTTTGGCAGTGAACAGAACTTCAAGTTGGAAGGGGTGGACTTCCAGGAAGCAGTGCTGGGACTGCCAGGAAAAGAGGGCCTGGGCAGGCTTCCACCCAGACAACTGCAGGAGTGTCCCAGCAGCCAGATAAGGTCCTTCAGGCATGTTCAAGGATCCAGATAGCTGGACCAGGTGCCTCCAGATGGAGGGGGTGGGGCTCTGCAAGTCAGCAGTGCAGTAGTCTAGTGCTCCAGATAAGAGACCAGTTTGGGACATATCAAGAAATTCTCAAGTCAGATACTACTTAATTGACCAGATGGTGTCATTCATATTGAAAGAACAAATGCATATGTGTTTAATCACCCTTAGCAAATGGCAAAGAGATTCATATTTGTTCTCATTTTCATGAAAGATAACCCAACAGGATGTAGAAACTATAAAAAATCATCAATAATTTTAAAAATATCAATAATGCAAGCATAATACTGCTGAAGATCATTCAAAAATAGCTATAACAGTACATAATTAGAGAACTGCTAAAGTTCAGGGTGGGTTTAGAAGAGGCCTTAGCATCAGGGATATCACTGCTGATGCAGATGAATCCTGGCTGGAAACAGAGAATACCAGAAGAATGTCTATTTGTATTTTATTGATTATACAAAGGCATTTGACTGTATGGATCATAAAAAACATTGATCTGTTAGGATCACAGATTCTTGCTCTAGATTTCCAGATTTCTGATTAAGTGTGCTGGGATTCCCATTCTTCTCAATGTTCTTCTACTGCATGGCTCAAAATAGGGAACAAAGTGCATCAGGCCCATAATTTTTGCCTACCTATTCTCCCAGTCTGTATGGTGAGGAAATCATTAGAAAAGTTGGACTTTATGAAGAGAGACTTTGAAGACTAAAGGGCACTTAGTCCAACTTATAGTCTTTTAGAATCATTTCCTATACATATAAAATGACACAGATAATATAAAAGACCAAAGAAGAGTTTAATGAATTAAAATTATGGTGCAAGAACATATTTATGTTAAAATATGTACCATGATGCCATAATGAAAAATAAGGCTCCTCTATCCAGCACCAATTATCTTCGGTTCTTCACCACCAAGGTTACAAATGCTATAAGCATATGAAGAGAACACAGGAAGCAAAGAAACCACATC
>NW_006399860.1:10348157-10351065 GCF_000299155.1 Elephantulus edwardii | reverse complement strand
ATGTACCATGATAAAGCTTCTTAGAATGGAGGCTGGTAAGACTTCTTTTAACATACATTAGACATGTTATCAGGCAGGACCAGTCCCTGAAGAAAGACAACCTAGTTAGTTAAGTTGAGGACCAGTGAAAAAGAGAAAGATTCTCAATGGACTAAATTTTGTCATCTGCATAAAAGAGGTTGTTGATAAGTTTTCCTCCAAATCGGATGCCAAACTTTTCTTCATGTTTATCTTTAGAAACAAATAAACAAATTATTATGAACAATTAGGAGGAAGCAAAAGCAAAAATTCTTGGTCCAGAACAAAAAAGAGAAACACTATTAGATTAACTAAAAATTTAAAATTCTTGTTCCAGTTTTCAGTGTTAAAATAATCTTATTTTACAGACTATCCAGAGCAGACATGTTTATGCACTTATCTGCTTACATTCCCCAGGGAGTGCCACGGGTATTTGTTAAATCCACACTCCTTGCCAAGCTATCTCTTGCCCTAGTTTAATAAAAAATTCCATATCCCACCCAAACTGAAAAATGTCACCCATTGAACTATGAGGCTGTTTATCCCTAGTTGAAATTTCCAAAATGATTTAAAAAAAATGTTATGCCACCAACATTTGCACTGAATGATGACATATACTAAAATACAATAACAAAGGCTATATAAATGAAAAGAAGAGGATAAATATTAAGCTCTCAAAGCAGATCTGTTTTTCAGCATGAATTACAGCAGAACAATTATATATCAGCACTTCATTGCCCTGGGCATTATATCACTTGGCTTTCTTTTTTTCTTTCTTTTTTAAGTATGAAGGTTCATATGTTTCAAAAACACCTAATATTTTTAAAACAGAAGTGACAAACACAGACAATATTTCTCCAGCACTTTGCATATAGGAGGATAATATCTGAAGTAATCAAATCAGTACTCATAGCCTTAAAGCAGTTTCCTCAGATCCATGGTCATGATGACAACAACTAGTTCGAAATTCAATGGTGCATTCATGCATAATTCAGGTTCTCCTATGTAGTAAAGTGTATTATCCCCTTTGTTGTTGTTGTGGTTGTTATGTGCTGTTGAGTTGCTTGCGACTCATAGCAACCCTATGTACAACAGCCCTAAACCCTGCTCTATCCTGTGCCAATCGCACTGCCTCTGACACCCCCATACCGATTACCCCAGTCACTGAATCAATCCATCTCATAGAGGGCCTTCCCCTCTTGCGCCGTCCCTCCACCCTGCCAAGCATGATGTCCCTCTCCAAGGACCTGTCCCTCCTTGCAACATGCCCAAAGTGTGTCAGACGAAGCCTCAAAATCCTTGCTCCAAGGAGTAGCTTGGTTTAACTCTCTCCAGGATGAATCTGTTTGTTTTCTTGGCAGTCCATGGTACATTCAATACTCTTCTCCAGCACCACAGCTCAAAGGCATCAATTCTCCTTCTGTCCTCCTTGGTCATTGTCCAACTCTCTGATGCATAACAAGTGATTGCAAAGACCATGGCCTGTATCAGATGCACCTTAGTCTCCAGAGAGACACCATTGCTCTTCAGTACTTTGGAGAGGTCCCTAACAGCAGACTTTCCCATGGCAATGCGCCTTTTAGTTTCCTGGCTGCTGGTGCCAATGCTTCTTTCATCCTTGGTCATTGTCCAGCTCTCTGATGCATAGTAAGTAATTGAGAAAATCATGGACTGGATCAGGCACATCTTAGTGTCTAGATTGGCATTCTTACTCTTCAGCACTTTGGAGAGGTTCCTGACAGCAGATTTTCCTAACAGAATTTGTCTCTTGATTTCATGACTGCTGGTTCCCACAGTATTGATTTTGGAACTGAGCAAGGTAAAATTTTTAATAATCTCAATCTCTTCTCTTAATTTTCAGGCATTTAGGTTGTTTACTGAAGTTAGGTACACACGTAAGACAAGACTGCTGTTTACAACATTTCATTCACAGATATTAGTTTATTTGAAAACAAGATGCAGAACATTTCAAGAGAAAGTTCTACTAAGAAGCCCTTCTTTTGTTTTGTTGCCAAACTAAAAGTGGCCACGCTCCAAATAATTCCAAATGTGCAGGGATTTCAAAAGTGCATGGTTTTCAGCAAGTCCTAGATAAAGAGCCTGATATTGCAGAATTCCGCACAATTCTGTTTTCACGTTATTCAGAGATTACCTTGGATTAAACAACTAAACAAGCACAATTTATTAAAAATATCTCTCCACATTTTTTCATTTTTCTTAGCTGACATTTCTACCTTAACCTGTTTTATTTAAAAGAAGTTTGACTCTTCATAATACTAGAAAAATGAGATTATTCTAAAAAATTCTAAATTGTATCAGCCTCTCTCAGCATTTAAGTGCAAAAACATGATTTTATCTTGTGGTCAAAGCCTCTCTTCTCTCAGAGCCATTTAGGACAGGTCTCTAGACTTTTTCCTTTTTTATTGTTATTATTAATTTCAATGAACATCTACAGAGATTTTGGACTTCCATTCATTCACTGTTGCACTTTTCTCCCTGCCCACCCCACCTCCACCCCCAGTTCGCTCTTTTCCTTAAAAAAGCAAAACTCCTTCATTGGTACACTATCCTCACTCCTCGCATACCCCCACCCCCACCCCGAGTACTCCACTCTGCAACCCTCATTCCAGACTCTTATGATAATCATAATGGCCTAAAATATATTACTTTTAAACTATTCTATCACTCATCTGCTTCAATGCAGTAAACATAATTTAGCCAGTTTTTCTCAGTCTTACCCCCACCCGGATGTCAGCCTCATTCTATTACAGTGGCATCATATAATATTTGTCCTTTGACTGAGATATTTCACTCAACATAATGTTCTCCAGGGTCAACCATTTTGAATAATATTGCATGAGTTCCTTGTTTTTCAATGCAGCGTAGTATT
>NW_006399860.1:10345912-10347252 GCF_000299155.1 Elephantulus edwardii | reverse complement strand
GCCTGTCATCATTGCTCTTTAGCACCCTGGAAAGGTTCTTGAGAGCAGATATTTTCAGTGCAACTTGTCTTTTGATTTTTTGACTGCTGGTGTCAGGGGATCTGAAAGTGAATCAGAGCAAAATGAAATCGTTAACAGGTTCAATCTTTTCTCTATATATTGGCTGCATATTGACTCAGTTGTGAGGATTTTTGTTTTCTTGATGTTGAGATGTGATCTATATTGAAGGCTGTAGTCCTTGACATTCTGCAGCAAATGCTTCAAGTCATTCTCAGTTTCAGCGAACAACGTTTTATAATATGCAAAACTCAAGTTGTTGAAAGGTCTCCCTCCTATCCTGAAGACAAATTCTTTTTCGTAACTCCAGCCTCTGGAATGATCCGTTCAGCATATACATTGAAACAGTATTTGGAAACGATAAATTCCTGATGCACTCTTGTTCTAATTGGAAAACAACTTCTTTTTATTGGTTGTTTATGAATATAATTATGTATTCTGGGATTCCTATTCTTCTCAATGTTAGCCATAATTCATTGTGATCCGCAATCAAATGCCTTTGCATAGTCTGTAAAACATGAAAGTGAAAAAGTGAGTAGCAAAAAAGAAGCCAACAATGTTTCCTTAAATGTAGGCATGATTTTCACATATGACAAATGCTACCCAAGAAGATCTGGTGACCCATTGTTAAGGAGCTGCACTTCCAGCCCAGTGGTCTATGGTTCAAATCCATCAGCTTCTCCACTGTACTAAGATCGGCAGTCTCTTCCCCTGCAATTAACTGCCTATGAAAACCTGCTACAGGGTCTGTTATGACTTGGTTCTGACTTGACGGCACATAGTAACAAGAGATTCTATTACGTGCACGAAGAGGGGAATTTTGATTACCACGTTGAAGGGATCATTTTCATTAAAGAAATGAGGCTATGCTTGATGGAATTAATAATAAAACTATCTAGTTAATGCAAGTCAGCAGAGAAGGATTGAGCTTTGCTAGAAGTATCAGTTGCCAAAAAAATATAAAAATTAGTTTTCTGGATATATAAATGTTAAAGTGAGGGAAACTCATAAAGTTGTATGTTGATTATTTCCTATCTGTGTTTTTTTTTGTTAAAAAATACACAGTCCATGGTTCCCTACATCTTGCATCTGTTCACAGGCATGAGTTAACTATGTTGGAGATCTCTCATAAATAAAGGAGTTATGATCATTACATTAGAACAGATGAGGGAAAGAACTATTTAAAAGGAATATATGATTAGGCATTATATGTACAACAACCACCCAGAACAATAGGCATAGTTTTGCAAAGAGGATTGGAGGGCATAATGAATATTTTTTTT
>NW_006399860.1:10343042-10345748 GCF_000299155.1 Elephantulus edwardii | reverse complement strand
ATTGAAATAATTAAAATAAAATTTTATTAACAAAATTAAAGCTCTCTGCTCCTCATCAGTTGACTGATTATTCTTTCTTCTCAATGTAGCCTCAGCCACATCGTTGAGACACGATGGTGAAGGTCGGAGTAAACAGATTTGGCCGCATTAGATGCTTGGTCACCAGGGCTGCTTTTAACTCTGGAAAAGTGGATGTTGTTACTATCAATAACCCAGTAATTGACCTCAACTATATGGTCTATAAGTTTCAGTATGATTCCACCCATGATAAGTTCAATGGTACTGTAAAGACTGGGAATGGGAAGCTAGTCATCAATGGGAAAGCCATCACTATCTTCTGGGAGCAAGATCCCACCAACACCAAGTGGGATGATGCTGGTGCTAAGCATGTTGTGGAGTCCACTGGGGTCTTCACAACCTCAGAGAAGGCTGAGGCTCGCTTGAAAGGTGGTGCCAGACAGGTAATCATCTCTGCTCCTTCTACCAAGTATGACAACTTTCTCAAGATTGTCAGCAATGCCTCCTGCACTACCAACAGCTTGGCCGCGATGGCCTTCTATGATAACTTTGGCATCATAGAGGGAATCATGGCCACAGCCCATGCCATCACTGCCACCCAGAAGTCTGTGGATGGCTCCTCTGGAAAGCTGTTGTGTGATGGTCTTAGAGCTGCCTAGAACATCATCCTTGCATCTACTGACACTGCAAAAGCCATAGGCAAGGTCATCCCTGAACTGAATGAGAAAATTACTGGCATAACTTTCTGTGTCTCTGTATATCAGTCATGGATCTGACCAGCTGTCTGGAGAAAGTTACCAAATATGATAACATCAACAAAAGTAGTAAAGCAGGCATCAGAATGGCCCCTCAAGGGCATCCTGGGATACACTGAAGACCAAGCTGGTCTCCGGTGACTTTGTTTACAGTGATGCTCACTCTTCCATTTTCAATGCTAGGGCTGGGATTGACTAGAACAACCGCTTTGTCAAACTCATTTCATGGTATGACAATGAATTTGACTAAAGCAACCAGGTGGTTGACCTGACAGTTCACATGGCCTACAAAAGAATAAGAGCCCCTTGGACTACCAGACCAAGCAATAGCAGTAAAAAGACAAAGACCCTCAGCTGCTGGGGAGACCAGGCCCAATTTGATCTCCCCACACAATGAGACTCTCATGTCATTGACACAGTCCATCCAGTTCCCCTGAAAAAGGGGAGGGGCTTAGAAAATCTGTCTTGTCATGTACCATCAATAAAGCACACTGTACTCAGCCAAACAAACACAAATAAAGGAGTTATATTTTTTAACATATAAAATTTTGTTTTATATTGGTTTGCTTAAAAAGTTTGTATACATTGTGTATCATACTATTCTTCACTCACATTGTGTTTCACACAATCATTCCCCTTCATTGTGTTGTATAAAATTAAAAAGGAACTGGGGGCAGAAAGGGAGGAAAATGTGCCACAATGAATGAATAGAAATCCAAGATTTTTGTAAACGTTAGTTAAAATATCAACAAAAAATGTTTGAAAAGTAATTACCACTGGACTTTCCAGGTATGCTTTTCAGGTCCCTGCCAGATCTTTCCAATTTCCTTTGTGCAACTCTGTGATTTGCCCTTGCCCATCTTCAGCCCTCTGCTCCGACCCATTTCCCACTTGATCCCCATACATGTCTTTAAGGAAATACCCCAAATGTCCTACACAACTGAATGGATTGAGAAACTATTACTTCACATAATGGAATACTCAGGAGAAAATTTTTGAAAATAATACATAATGTTGGTGAGACTGGAGATAATTATGCTGAGTAAAATAGCAAATAATGCATGAGACCCTACTTGTAAAAAATAGAAGGATTTATAGCTTTAATGTATAATTACAGATCTTTACTTTTTGGAAAGCTGACACTATCAAGTTTATACAGGTGTCCCAGGAAAATTGAAAGGTATTTAAGTTTCTCAGTCAATAAGATTAACTTTTGCCTGACCTAAATCATACTTTACTCAAATGCAAAAGAAAATCATGAAATGTACTGTGTATGTTTACCATGAGCTTTGTATGTAGTTAATCCATAGGAATTAAAACAATTTAATAATTTATTATAAGCTATTGCCATTTTTGTTGCTACAATTATTCTCACAGTCAACATTCTCTAATTCCTTGACTTACTTTCAGTTACATGAATAGTTAGTCACATATAAAGTGGTTAAATAATTTTAAATAGCCTTCAATTCTGCTT
Organism: Elephantulus edwardii; assembly: GCF_000299155.1. Classification (NCBI taxonomy): domain Eukaryota; kingdom Metazoa; phylum Chordata; class Mammalia; order Macroscelidea; family Macroscelididae; genus Elephantulus; species Elephantulus edwardii. The sequence goes on along the minus strand of NW_006399860.1, from coordinate 10,343,501 downwards.
GATGTTCAGTTTTATGTCACTACTAAAATCAGTCAATTGATTAATTTGTCAAAATAGGGGAACTTAAGGAGATAACCATGTAGACATTATATTTTTAGTGACTGTTTAAAAATATATGAGTACATATTATATTTCTTACAATTAAAAATTCCCTAAAGAACAAACAATTGTGTATTAAGAAAAGTACAGCCAGTGAGCTCCATGAAGGCAAAGATGGTGAAACATTTTCTTTGATGATTTGGCCATGTTGCTAGGAAAGTCTATTCCTAGGAATAATGTTGGAAAGTTAGAGGGTCAGCAAAAGAAAGGAAGACCCCCACACACACACACACAATGCAATAAAATGACACAATAACTGCAACAATGAGTTCAAGTGTGTCAGATGACGAGGATGATGGCACAGGGTAGGATAGAGTTCAGATCTGTTGTTGTTCATAGATGGCTATGAGTCATACTCCA
>NW_006399860.1:10341113-10342512 GCF_000299155.1 Elephantulus edwardii | reverse complement strand
TGAGCAATGCTCAGGAGTTGTTTGCTTTCAGTATAGAATGAGTAGATAAAGATTTACCCGTCCTTGATATGAAAAATTGGGTTAAATAAGAAGAAATATGGTGAAGCCAAGGAGCTGGTGCCGCTTTAGTCATAATAGTTGAGATTTTTTGGCATTGAAGATATTGTTGCTGTTGTTAGTTGTCTTCAGACTTATTATGAATCACCATGACCCTATGAACAAGTCTAAACTTTGCCCTATCCTATACCATCATTACAGTTTGTGTAACACTCAAACTCACTGTTGTAGTCACTGGATCAATCCATCTCACTGAGGATCCTTCTCTGTTTTACAGACCCTCTAAATTTTTCAGCATGATGTATATCTCTAAAGACTGGTTCTTTCTAAAACGATCAGAGAAAGTGAGATGAAGCTTCAACATTCTAGCCTCCGAGGAGCACACTACCTGTGATAAATATGGTATAATATTTTTTCCTTCATTTTTTTCAGTACTATGTTATTTTATTTGTACTTACTGTATGTCAGAGAAAGATTATGAAAGTGTTGGGTGCGAAGAAAAAGAACCTACAAAAAAGAAATAGAGATTCTGAGTAGCAAGACTGTTGAAGAGCTTCAAAGGAGCTTAGCAACTGAAGGAACAGGTAAAGCTGATTGTGTTCCATGTGGTTCATATAAAATACACATTCTGTATTCTTGGATTTTCCTGGGCATTGTAATTGTATTTTGGAGAAAGTTGAAACAGAACCTAAAGATGAGTCACTGCTCTGACTGTGGATAAGCATCTTAAACTAGTGCGTCGTCCAGGGGGCAATATTAAAAATACAACTCCAAAAACAAAAACCCCAAACCACAAGAATCTGAGATAACACCTAGCATAAGCAAATACTTGAATATTAGTTTATTAAATACAGTAATGTATTCTAAAATTTAGTACAATTATGTAAATTGTTGGAAAAAATACTGTTGTTATTAGAAGTCATCAATTCAAGTATGACTCAGAGTGTCACTGTGAACAACCAATCCTATCCTGCAACATCCTCATCATCTCTGACATACTCGTGCTCATTGCAATATTCACTGTGTCAATCCATCTTGTTGAAAATCTTCTTCTATTTTGTTGATCTCCAAGGAAAAGACTCACTTAACATGTCCAACAATCTTCTCCTGGAGGATTAACCATCTCTGAAATAGTGCCAGAGGGTTGGTTATGGCTCGGTTTTGACTCTACGGTACACAACAACATGTCCAAAATATAGAAGATGAAGATTTGTCATTTTTACCTCCAAGGAGCACTCTTGAAGTGTTACAATTTATCTAAGACATACCTGCTTGTACTAAAGAGTTGAATAGAAGATTTCAAAGGCAGCACAGGATGACAAAGCAAAATATTACAATGAAA
>NW_006399860.1:10332904-10339413 GCF_000299155.1 Elephantulus edwardii | reverse complement strand
CAGAGTTTAGGGCTGTTGTACATAGAGTCGCTATGAGTCACAGGCAACTCGACGGCACATAACAACAACAACAACAACAACATGGCATATTTAAAACTATTCTCCAACATCACAACACAAAGGCATCAGTTTGTCTTCTCTCTTCCCAGCTCTCAGAAGCATAGCAAGTGATTGAAAAGATAAGGTCCTGAGTCAAGCATACCTTAGTCTTCAAATGGACATTGTTGTTCCTCAGCAATTTGGAGGGGTCTTTGACTGCAGACTTTCCCAATGTAATATGTTTTCTGGTCTCCACACTGCGGATACAAAATTATTAATTGCAGACCCACGTAAGAGGAATTCATTGATGGTGTCAATCTTTTCTCCATCTCTCATGATGTTATCTATGGGTTCAGTGGTGAAAGTTGCTTTTTTATTGTTGTTGAGATGTAATCCACATTAAAGGCTGTAACCTTATTTTCTACAAGTGCTTCAGTTCTCTTTCACTTTTTAGCAAGCAAGGTTGTGTTATCTGTATAGCACAAGTTGTTGATGACACTTTCTCAGATCCTGATGATACATTGTTCTTCATAGATTACAGCTTCTTTATAATTTGCTTAATATACAGATTTTTTTTCTAGTGACTTTCAATGTTAACTGCTGAATAAAGAATTATTTTTAGGTTTAATATTTGTTTGCATACTAACACACCTCCTAAGAATATTAATGCCAATAGCCATACTATTTAAACAAAAGTAAAGAGGACTACAGTTTGTTATAATCAAGGCAAGTGTACCTGCTGTTTTAGCATTACCATGTCACTTGTTATTCATTGGTATTCTATATAGAATAAAATATGCATTATTTGGGTGAATTCATTCTTCTTACAGATATCAGCTTTATATTGCAGCAAAATTCAGCTGTGCCAACATAACAAAATATATTTCTTCAACTGCTGTGATAAAGAAAGCAAAATTCCTGAACAGTTTTCTGAAGGAAAACCTACTACTATCTCTTAAGGTCTTATGATTAAAACAATGTTATTTAAAATATCCTTTCACTAACTAAGCTTTAAGGTATTAAAAAAGTTGGGGTTTTTTATTTAATTATTCTCTGTGTAGGAATGATTTGTTTCTTGATGTTGTCCTTCACTTTCTACAGCAAACACTTTAGGTCCCCCTCAGTTTTGTCAAGTCAGGTTATGTCATATGCATAACACAGATTGTTGATGAGTCTTTTTCCAATCTTGATGTCACATTCACATTAAGAAAACAAAAATTATCACCATTGGACCAATTGATAGCACCATGATAGATGGAGAAATGACTGAGATTGTTAATAATTTCAGTTTGTTCTGTTCCACAATCAACACTCTAGACCCTAGCAGTCATGAAATCAAAAGATAAATTGTACTAGGAAAATCTGCTGTCAGGGATGGCTCCACTGTGCTTAAGAGCAATGATGTCAGTCTAGAAAATAAGATACACCTGACACAGGACATGGTCTTCAGAAATACTTGCTATGCATTGGAGAACTGAACAATAACTAAAAACAACAGAAGAATCAATTCTTTTGATTTGTGGTGCTGGAGAAGAGTATTGAACATATCATGCACTGCCAAGAGAATAAACAGGTCTGTCCTAGAGAGGGTTGTCCTACAGAGGTTGCTTATTTTAGAGAAGGATTTAGAAGCTCTATCTCACAAGCTTTGGATATGTTACCAGAAAGGACCACTCATTAGAGAAGGCCATCATGCTTGAAAGGATGGAGGGACAGTGCAATAAAGGAAGACTCTGGAGAAGATGAATTGGCACAGTAACTGGGTTAGTAGGAGTGTCAGATACAGTGAAATTGATTCAGGAGAGAGAAAGGTTGAGAGCTGTTGTGCACAGGATTGCTATAAGTTGTAGTCAAAGTCAACTCAATGACAACATAAAAGCCACCACCAAAATGGAAGATTATCCCATAAATATATATTTTTTTAAAAATTCCTTTATTGTTTGCAAACAACCCTCAGATAACTTTCTGAAGGTACATACATAGACCATCTCCTTTAAAAAATAATGTTTTAATATTTTACATAAATTTTAGCAGGAACAATGGTGTTGCAGTGGCTAGTTGCTCAGCTATAATAAGTCTACAGTTTGACCATTCCAGTTACTTCATGGTAGAAAATTCTGACAGTCTGCAACAGTATATATTTACTGCCTTGAAAATCACATTAGGTGATTCTACTCTGATATACAGGGTTCTTATGAGTTGTAAATGACTTAATAGCAATGAGAGTTTTTATCCCTTTTGTTTTTACGTTGTTGTTGTTGTTGTTGTTGTTATGTGCTGTTGAGTCACTTGAGACTCACAGTGACCCTATGCACAACAGCCCTAATCCCTGATCTATCTCTTGCCTACCTCATTGTCTTTGACTTACCAAGTCCCATTACCCTAGTGACAGAATCAATCCAATTCATAGAGGGTCTCCCTCTCCTGTGTTGTCCTTCCACCATTCCAAACATGATATCCCTCTCCAAAGATTGGTCCTGCCTTGCAACATGTCCAAAATATTTCAGACAGAGCTTCAGAATCCTTGCCTCCAAGGAGCAGTCTGACTTCACCCTTTTCAGAACAAACATGTTTGTTATCCTAGCAGTCCATAGTATATTCAATACTCTTCCCCAGCACCAAAGCTCAAAGGCATCAATTCTCCTATCATCCCTAGTAATTGTCCAGCTCTCTGATGCATAGCAAGTAATGGCAAAGACCAAGGCTGGTATCAGGCACACCTTACTCTCCAGACTGACATCATTGCTCCTCAGTACCTTGGGGAGGTCTCTGACGGCAGGCTTTCCCAATGCAATTTGTCTTTTCATTTCCTGGATGCTGGTAACAAGGGTGTTCCTTGTAGAGCCAAGCAAACTGAAGCTGACAACAATCTCAATCTCTTCACCAACTATCATGATGCTGTCAATTGGCCCAGTGGTGAGAATCTTTGCTTGATGTCAAGTTTCAATCTATGTTGAAGGCTGCAGTCCTTGACCATATGCAGGAAGTGCTTCGGGTCCTCCTCAGTTTCAGCAAGCAGGATTATGTGATCTGTTTAACGTGGATTGTCGATGAGTCTACCTCCAATCCCGACACCACATTTCTCCTCATAGAGCCCAGCCTCCCGCATAATCTGTTCTGCATATAGTTTGAAAAGATATGGAGATAGGACACATCCTTGATGCACACTGTTCCAAATTTTGAACCATGCATTGTTTCCTTGCTCTGTTCTGATGACAGACTTCTGGTCTAAATTTCACATAAACACAATCAAGTGTTCTTGGATTACCACTCTTCTCCAAGTCAGCCACGATTTGTTGTGATCCACACAGTAAAATGCCTTTGCATAGTCAATGATACACATCCCTCTGATACTCTCTGCTTTCAGCCAAGATCCATCTGACATTAGCTATAATATCCCTAGTGCCATGGCCTCTTCTAAATCCAGGCTGCACTTCAGACAGTTCTTTGTTGATGTGTTTTCCAGTTGTTTTTGAATGATCTTCAGCAGAATCTCGCTTGCATGTGATATTTATGATATTGTTTGATAATTTCCACTCTGTTGGATCACCTTTATTTGGAATGGGAATAAATATAGATCTCTTTCAGTAAGTAGGCCAGGTGGTTATCCTCCAGATTTCTTGGCACAACTTGGTGAGCATATCCAGGGCAGTATCTGTTTGTTGAAATATGTCTATTTGTATGCCACCAATTCCTGGGGCCTTGTTTTTTTGTCAATTCTTTCAGAGCAGCTTGAACTTCCTCCTAAAGATTTATGAAACTGTAAGTTTTTATGAGATGAGGCTGCTTCTTTGGCCCTTTTCCTTGTACTGTTGGGGAATGGCTGATGGATTTGAACTGTCAACTATTTTCAACCACCTAACACTTATAGATTATACCATCAGGTTATAAATGTTTACAGATGGTTTTTAGTTTGATTATAGCAAAAAAATGATAACAAATATTTACTAAAAAGTAAAATATTATAAATGATGTGTAAAAACACCACAGGCTCGTATGAACAAGATACAGAAATAGAGAATTGCCTGAAGTTTGAGCAAAATTTAGAAGAGACCATGACACCAGGGATATCATTGCTAATGTCAAATGGATCCTGGCTGAAAAGTAAAGAATATCAGAATAACATCTATTTAGGCTTTATTGGTGATGCAAGACATTTGACTATGTGGGTAATAACAAATTATAGCTAACATTGAGAAGAATGGGAATCCCAGAACACTGTATTGTGCTTATAAGAAACCTGTATCTATACCAAGATGCTGTTGTCAAAACACAGCAAAAAGAACACTACATGGTCTAAAATAAAGAGTGTGTCAGAGTTTTACTCTCTATGTATACCTATTCAAACTGTATGCTGATCAAATTATTTGAGAAGTTGAATCTATGAAGAAGAATGTGGCATCACGATATATGAGAAAGATTCATTAATAGCCTGCATTATACGTATGAAGCAACCTCCATGCTGAAAGTGAGGAGGACTTGAAGCACTATTACAGAAGATCACAGAATACAGTCTTAAATATGGATTTCATCTAAACATCAAGGCAACAAAATTTTTACTACTGATTGATAGGCAATATCATGATATATAGAGGAAAGACTGAAGCTGTCAATGCCTTAATGTTCTGTGGATCCACAATCGATGCCTTTTGTATTAGCAGTTAGGAAACCAGAAAATATACCACACTGGGAAAGACTGCAGTCAGGAACTTCTCCAAATTATTGAGGAGCAATGTCAGGTTAAGGACTATGGTGTGTCTGATTCAAGTCATAGTCCTTCCAATCACTTGCTATTGCCTCTGAAAGCTGGATAATTAAATGAGAAGAGTACTAAATATCCTATGGACTGCCAAAAGAACAAACAATATCTTGGAGAAAGTGCAGCCAAAGTGCTCCTTGGAGTCAAAGGTGTTTAAGCTTCATTTTATATACTTTGGGCATGTTGCTAGGAGAGGTTATTTGTTAGAGAATGCTTGAAAAGTACATTATTGTGTCAGGAATAGTGAGAATGGCACATGATAGAACAAGGTTCAAATCTATTGTCCATAAGGTCACTATGAGTTGTACTTGACTCATGGCACCTAATAATAACATGTATTTGTGGGCCATCTGAATGTTTTCTGTAATGAAGCGTCTTCTTATATCTTTTGTCTATTTTTTAATTAGGTTATTAGTCATTTTATTCTATAAGCCCTATTGTTTTTACTAGGTGTGGTTGAGGCAAGTACTACTCATAGTGATCCTTTGAACAACAGAGCTGAATCCATGTTATCTTCATAATTTCTGATGCACTCAAGCCCATTGCTATAGTCACTTTGTCAATTTACCTGGTTGAGGGTCTTCCTGTCCTTTGCATTTCCCACCACCTTTCCAAACAGGAGGTCCTACTTCTAGGAACTATGTGGGCTTGTAGTATTCTGTGAATTTTAATTATGAGACACTTCTCTGAAATTAAAAAAATGTGTAATTACAAAAGCCCATATACTAATGGAAGAGGCTAGACAGAATTATGCTCAGTGAATTAAGTCTCACAAGGGCAAATACTGTATAAGACCATTATTGTAAAAGCAGGATAACTACTAAGGTGTGAATAAAAGCTCAAAGGGGGAGGTGACAGGGGCACAGGTCATCGACGGTAGGGAGGTAGAGAGATCATAAGATTGCAAAGTTTTATGGGCAGAGAGAGAGGGTGAAGGAATTAGGATAGATCTAGTGGGGACCTGGAAATATGGGGTGATAGTGGGCATAGATCAATGGTGATTAATTTTATATTTTGCAGCATACAGGAAAGAGCATATGAAACAATGTGAATGAAAGAATGTATGAAACACAATGTCCATGAACAAAACAAAAATTCTGCATACAAACCAATATTTAAAAAAGCACCATATACTGAATGATTTTATTTCTATAAGAATCATGAAATAAAAATATTGAAAAGAGGGCTAAAGTAAATTTCCAGGGATTCAAGTAAGACACAATTGAGTGTTGCTATTAAAAAGCAACAAGAAGGAATCCTATGGTGTTGAAAATGTCTGCTGTAAAAATGTTATTGTTTGCTATTGAGTAAAAAGTAACTCATCATTGAGCCTCCAGTGGGTTTTTAGAGGCTGTTGATGACTTGGAAAACGACTGCTCATCTTTTTTTTCCCCCCAAAGAGCAGCAAGGGGATTCAAGCCTTGTGCCTTCAATTGTGTAGTTCTTACCCCTAGGTCTCCAGAAGTCTCTTAAGTATTTTGATGCTAATACACTGGTGTTCATTTTGGAACGATGATTCTAAATTAAGCTATTTTCAGAGGAAAATGAATAAAATGTGCACATGATTTTTTAATTGTATGTGATCGTTCTAATGCGAAACTTATACTTGGACCAGGAGGCAGTCGTCAGAACAGAGCAAGGGAACACTGCATGGTTCAAAATTGGAGAGGACGTACGCCAGGGATGCATCCTATCTCCGTACCTTTTCAAC
>NW_006399860.1:10329073-10331540 GCF_000299155.1 Elephantulus edwardii | reverse complement strand
AACAGAACTTAAGTAATTGACTTTTTACCTCATAACAGGTTTTTCATCCCTGCATTTTTTCTTCATTTTAAAAACAGCAAACCTTTGGTTTATGTAACAAAATTGTTGGCAGATTCATTCAATTTAACGTACTGGTTTCGTTTTTCTCTGAATGAAATGTCTTAGTCATCAGAATCTTTTATGCTTCATGCAGTTTTCTAAGAACACAAACATCTTTGAAAACATCTATATTTTATTAAAGTTTTCTTTATGTAACTAAACAAAAGATAGAACAAATAGATATAAACATTAACTTAAATTTAGCATTGAAAATAATACCACGTAATTTTACATACTCAAGAATGATTTTCAAAATAGATAACTCCTTCTAAATTATGATAAGTGTGACAGAAACAAAATAAAGTGTGATGAATGATTTACTTTGCATTTGTACTGCATTTCACATTTCATTTCCTGCCTGTAAAAAAGAAAAACACCCCCAAACAAACAAACAAACAAAAAACCACCAACATGGAGATTGCTGAGTTGGATGTCTACTAACGTCACAAAAGTTATTATTGATTCTTCCTCTAATCCTAATGCCATACTCTTCTCCATAGAGTCCAGCATCTTGAATAATTTGCTCATCATACAGACTGAATAGGGATGGAGAAAGGATACAAAACTGACACATACCTTTCTTCACTTTAAACCATGTAGTGTCCTTTTTCTCCTTTCACGCCACAGCTTTTTAGTCTTGGACAATGACTTGGTCATTGTCCTAGGTCTAAATTTCACAGGAACACAATAAAGTGTTCTGGGATTCCTATTCTTTTCCGTGTTAGCCATAATTTGTTGTGATTGACACAGTCAATTGGCCTTGCATAGTTAATAAAACACAAACTGACATACTTCTACTATTTTTGTTTTCAGTCAGCATCCATCTGACCTCAGCAATGATATCACTTGTGCCATGGCCTCTTTTTAAATCCAGCCTAAATTTCTTACAACTCTCAGTATACTTATTGTTCTAGCCTTTTTTGAATGATCTTCAATTGCACTTTATTTGTATTGTTATGTGCCATTGAATCACCCAAGACTCATAGCGACAATAGCTCTGCACCCTGCCCTAACTTGAGCCAATCAAATTGTCTCCAACACATTTTCCCCATTGTCCCTGCTACTGTGTCAATCCATCTTACTTGTACTGTCCCTCCATCCTTCCAAGCATGATAGTATTCTCCAGGGATCAGCCCCTCCTGGCAACAGGCCCAAAGTGTGTGAATCAGAACTTCATAATCCTTACTTTCAAGGAGCAGCCTGGCTTAGCTCTCTCTAGGGCAGACCTGTTTATTCTCCTGACAGTCTAAAATATGTTCAGTACTCTTCTACAGCAACACCCCTCAAAGGCATCAATTCTTCTATCATCCTTAGACATTTTCCAGCTCTCTGATACATAGCAAGTAATTGTGAAGCCCATAGCTTAAATCAGGCACTTTTTACTTTTAGACTGATATCATTGCTTTTCAGCACTCTCAAGAGGTTCCTGACAGCAGACATTCCCAGTGTAATTTCTCTTTTGATTGCCTGACTGCTGATGCTAAGCAAGCTTGTGGAATCAAGCAAGCTAAAATTGTTAACAATCTCAATCTCTTCTTGATCTATTATGCTGCCAGTTGGCCCAGTTGTGAGAATCTTTGTTTCCTTGATGTTGAGCTTCAATCCTTGTTGAAGTCTCCAGTCTCAGCAAACAAGATTGTAAAATCTGCTTATCACAGTTTGCTGACGAGTCTTCCTCCAATTCTGATACCATATTCTTCCTCATAAAGTTCAGCCTGACCAAATGATCTGTTATGTATATAGATTTGAAAGGTATGGTTATAGGATACATTCCTGATTTTGAACCTTTCAGTTTCCTTGTTCTGTTCTGATGATTGCTTCCTGGTCCAAGTATAGGTTTCACATGAACACCATCAGGCATTCTGGGATTTTCATTCTTCTCAAGGTTAGCCACAATTTTTGTGATCCACCACAGTCAAATACCTTTGCATAGTCAATAAAATACATATAAATATTCTTCTGGCACTTTGTGCTTTTAGCCAAGATCCATCTGAAATCAGCTCTAATGTCTCTAGTACCACTGTCTTTTCTAAACCTGGCTTGTAGTTCTGACAATTTTCTGTCAAAGTGCTATTCCTATCATTTTTAGATAAACTTGAACGAGGTTTTGCTTGTGTGTGATATCAATGATACTGTTTGATAATTCCCACCCTCTGTTGGATCACCTTTTTTTTTGATCAGAACAAATATGACTATCTTTCAGTCAGTTGGCTAGGTAGTTGTCCTCCAAATATCTTGGCATGACTTGGTGAGCACATCCAGGACAAAATCTGATATTAGCTTTTTTATTTTAGTTGGGTCTGTTGTGATGTTACCTGATTCATCTCTTATTCGGATTATTTGCGTCTTCTCTCTCTTTTCTTTTGTG
>NW_006399860.1:10321541-10327463 GCF_000299155.1 Elephantulus edwardii | reverse complement strand
TCTCTGATAAAATAAATATCAATGTAAAAACCAGGGCAAAATCTGTATGCTTAAATATGTCAATCGATATTCATTCCATCAATTTCTGGAGCATTGTTTTACACCACTTTCTTCAGAGTAACTTGAACATCCTTTTTCATCACTATTGCATCTTAATCATATGTTGATTCATTAAATTCTTCTGCGTCAACTAATTCTTTTTGGTACAGCGACTCTGTGCACTCCTCCCCTCTTCTTGTAATGCTTCATAGATCAATCAATATACTGACCATAGCATCTTTAAGCATTAGAACTCAAGTATGTTTCAGCTTAAGAAATGCCAAGTGAGTTTGTCTGTTTTGATTTTCTTCCAGATCTTTGCATATTTCATTGTAATATTTTATCTTCTCAAGCCACTATTTGAAATATTCGGCCTAGCTCCTTAACTTCCTGAGTTCTTCAGATTGCTTTATCTTCTCTGCATCCGAAAACAATATTCAAAGTCTCTTTTGACACCCCTCTTGGACCGTTCTTCCTCCTCTGTCTTTTGCATTCTTCATGGATGATATTCTTAATATTCTCCCACAACTCATTTGATCTTCATTCATTAGTATCCAAGGTCTCAAGCTTGTTCTTTATATGACCTTTAAATTCAAATGGGATAGACTCAAGATCAAATTTAGATTCTTGTGGTTTTGATTTATTTTCTATTGCTTATTTTGAATTTTTATGAAGAGTTGATGATCTGTTCCTCCATTAGTAGCTGGCCTAGCTTTTACAGTAGATATTGAGCTTCTCCGTTGATTCTTTCCACAGAAGTAATGTCTCATTCCTTCGTAGACCAACAGATGAAGTCCATGTGTATTGTCACTGAACATGAATAAATTAATTATATTGTTTTATAATTTCCATATTCTGTTGGATCGCTTCCTTGGGAAAGGGAACAAACATGGATTTCTTCTGTCAGTAAGCCAAGAAGCTATCCTCCAAATTTCTTGCAATAGACTAGTGAGGACATTCAAAGCTGAATGTTATTGACGTTAGGTGCTATTAAGTCAAGTATGACTCAAATGACCCTATGAACAGAGAATCTAAATCCTGTCCTATCCTATGCCATCTTCACACTATCTGACACACGAAAACCCATTGCTGAAGTATGATTTCTGCTGGGCTGCATATGAAAGTTGAATATTTAAATATATATTTCATCAGTTTATTGGGCCTTACTTTTACCAATGCCTTCAGCTCAGCTTAACTTTCATTATCATTGACTCTTAATTATATTCAGTACTTCCTAAAATATTTTGGTGATGGCCAATTCTTTCTGATAGAGTTATCCTGTATATTTTTTTCAATATTCTTTTGACGCTTCCTGGGTTATCCAAAATTTTGTTCATAGCATCTCTTAAGTCTTACATCTGTAGGCTTGAATTTGCTTTTCAGTTTTTCCAGTTTGAAAAATACCAAGTTTTTCTTTCTAATTCTCCAATTCCAGCTCTCTGCACATACCATTATAGTATTTTGCTTTATCTTCTCAAGCTGCCTTTGAAATAATTCTGTTTATCTCTTTTACTTCAGCATATAATCCCTTTGTTTTGACTTCTTGATGTGCTAGTGCAATTTTCAGGATCTCTTCTAGCATCAATTTTGGGTTGGTTTTTTTTTTTTCTCTTCCTTCTCCATTGTGACCTTTGCTGTCTTTGTGGATAATTTTCTTATGCAGTTTTACATCTTATATCTGGTTATTAAATTTAGGTAAGATAGACTTACGACTATTTTGGTTTGTCATGGACTTATTTTATTTATCTTCAGCTTCAATTTGAACTGATATATAAGTAATTAGTTGTCTGTTCCAAAGTGAGCAGCTGGCCTGAATAGATTCCTGATATGGAGATTCTCCAAGGATTTCTTCCATAGATGTAGCGAATCTATATTCTATGCAGTCCATTTGGTGAGATCCATGTGTAAAGATACCATTTGTACTTTTTTAAGAAGGTGTGTGCAATGAAAAAGAAATCATTGAATGTACAAAATTTGATCGTTTTGGCATCATTTCTGTCACCAAGTGTGAACTTTCTTACTACCCTTCCTTCTTCATTGTTTCCAATTATTGCATTATATTCAACAATTATCATTAGCACATCTTGATTGCATGTTTGGTCCATTTCAGACTGCAAATTTGGTAAAAAAAATTTTATTTCTTATTCTTTGGCTTAAGCTGATGGTATGATTATTTGAATAGTAATTGTGTCAGCAGTTTTCCATCATATATGTTGTTATTGTTAGGTTCTGTCAAGTCGAGCACAACTCACAGTGACTCTATGAACAAGGCATCTGAACCCTGTTCTATCTTGCACCCTCCTCATACTTCTTGACATATAAGAGCCCATTGCAGCAGTCACTATGTTAATCCACCTGGCTTCCTCTTCTTTACCAACTCTCCATCCTTCCCAGCATCATGTCCTTTCCAAGGAATAACACCTCCTAGTAACATGTACAAAATATGTGAGGCAAAGTCTCATCATTCTTGCCTCCAAAGAGCACTCCAGCTGCACCCTCTCCGAAACATATCTCTTTGTTCTCTTGACCATCTGTGAGATGTTCAGTACTTTCCTCTAATGCCACAACTCAAAGGTGTCGATTCTTTTTCTGTTGTCCTTGTTCATTGTCCAGCTCTCGGATGCATAGCTAGTAATCAGAAAGAATGCAGCCTAAATCGAATGCACTTTAGTCTTCAATCTGACAACACTACTCCTCAATAATTTGGAAAGTTCTCTGACTGAAGACTTTCCCAGGGCAGTGTGTCTCTTTATTTCTTGACGGTTGGTACAAGGGTGTTAAGTGTAGAGCCAAGCAAGATGATGGGGGGGGTGTGTGTGTGTGTGTGTGTGTGTGTGTGTGTGTGTAGATAGAGAGATAGATATAAATATAGATAGATACAGATAGATGTCCATAGATATAGACAGATCTAGATTAGATAGAGATAGAGATTAGAGATAGAGATAGAGGTAGAGGTAGAGATAGAGATAGAGATAGAGATAGAGATAGAGATAGAGATTGTTGTTGTTGTTATGTTCTATCGGGTCACTTGCGACTCATATCGACCCTATGTATGACAGCTCTAAACTCTGCTCTATCCTGTGCCTGTCTCTTGTCTCTGACACACCCCAATTGCCCCAGTCCACCTCCAGATTGGCTCCACAGTCAACACACTTGGCACCAGCAGCCAGGAAATTAAAAGACATATTGTCTTTTAACAATCCACCTCCCAGAGGGCCTTCCCCTCCTGCACCTGCCCTCCACCCTCCCAAGCATGAAGTCCTTTTCCAAGGACCGGTCCCTCCTTACAACATGACAAAAGTATGTCAGATGAAGTTTCAGAATCTATGCCTCCAAGGAGCAGCCTGGTATAACCCTCTCGAGGATAAATCTGTTTGTTTTCTTAGCAGTCCATGGTACCCTCAGCACTCTTCTCCAACACCAAACCATAAAAGCATCAATTTTCCTTCTATCCTCCCTGGTCATTGTCCAGCTCTATGACACATAACAAGTGATTGCAAAGACCATGCCCTGTACCAGATGCACCTTAGTCTCCAGAGACACACCGTTGCTCTTCAGAACTTTAGAGAGGTCCCTAACAACAGACTTTTCCATCGCAATACGTCTTTTAATTTCCTGGCTGCTGGTGCCAAGTGCGTTGACTGTGGAGCCAAGCAAACTAAAGCTGTGAACAATCTCAGTCTCTTCACCATCCATCCCGATGCTGCCAATTGGCCCAGTGGTGAGAATCTTTGTCTTCTTGACATTGAGCCTCAATCCATATTGAAGGCTGCAGTCCCTGACCCTCAGCAGCAAGCACTTCAGGTCGTCCTCAGTTTCAGCAAGCAGGGTTGCGTTGCATCATCTGCATATCACAGATTTCTCCTCATAGAGCCCAGCCTCCCCTCCCGGATGATCTGTTCTGCATACAGGTTGAAAAGGTATGGACATAGGACACATCCCTGGTGTATGCCCTTCCCAATTTTGAACCATGCAGTGTTTCCTTGCTCTGTTCTGATGACTGCTTCTTGGTTCAAGTATAAGTTTTGCATTAAAATGATCATGAGCAAAAGCCTATAGTGATGAAGGAAGAAATTCAAACCACTTTGAAGGAAATAGCAAAAAAAATCAGGCCCCAGGAATAGATGGTATACCAACTGATATATTTCAACTAACATGCTGCCCTGGACATGCTCACCAAGTTGTGTCAAGAAATCTGACGAATAACCACTTGACCAACTGACTGGAAGAGATCTATATTTGCTCCCATCCCCAAGAAAGGTGACCCAACAGAGTGTGGAAACTATAGAACAATATCGTTGATTTCACATGCAAACAAGATTCTACTGAAGATTATCCAAAAACAACTGGAACAGCACATAAGCAGAGAACTGCTCGAAGTCCAGGCTGGGTTTAGAAGGACTCATGGTATCAGGGATACTGTAGCTAATATTAGATGGATCTTGGCTGAAAGCAGGGAGTACCAGTGGAATGTCTATCTGTGTTTCATTGAGTATGCAAGGTCGTTTGACTGTGTGGACCATAACAAACTGTGGATAACTCTGAGAAGATAGAGATAGAGATCGAAATATAGATAGAGATAGAGACACATGATCTAGATATGGGTATGAATATAGATATGGATATAGATAGAGATGATATAGATAGAGATAGATGATAGAGATAGAGATAGAGATGATATAGAGATAGAGATAGAGGTAGAGGTAGAGGTAGAGATAGAGATATAGACAGGAGAGAGAAAGAGGAAGAGAGAGAGAGAAAGAGAGGTATGCATCTCATTAATGTCTAGAATGTCAATGCTTATGCATTCTATTTCATTTCACCTGTCTGGTTTTCCAATATTCATACTTCCTAATTTCCATATTTCAACTAACTATTAAATGATGTTTTTAGTTATTTCTCTTTTTTAATTAACTTCAAATCTAGGCTTTACCTCTTTTTTTTCAGCAATAAGAAAACAAGTAATCTAATATTAAAAACTGGCAAATGCTATAAATAGACTTTGTTCTCCCGAAAGAAAATGTACAGATGTGCAGATGACAAATGAAAAGATGTGCAACATAATGATACTCACTTGGAAAACCAAAATCAGCATGAGTTATCATTGTTCATCAAATGATTTTCTGCTGTCGAGGTGATCACAATTCATAGGACCCTATGTACAACAGATTGGAATCTTGTCCTATCTTGAACCATTTTCAAGATCTCTAACACACATTATTATTATAGTCACTGTGTCAATTCGTCCTGTTAAAGGTCTTCATCTCTTTTTCTGGCCATTCTTCTATCCCAACATGATGTCTTTTTCCAAGGACTGGTCCCTCCTGATAACATGTCTAAAGCATGAAAGATGTAGCTGTACCATCCTTGTCTCTGAAGAGGACCAGATTGTTTTCCAAAATGATTGTGGCATTTGGTATGCCCAACACTAATCTGTAAGAGTTTTTATTGTTCCACAACTTTTCCAAAATTTGGTGTGGTCAATCCTTTTTAATTCCCCCATTCTAATCAGAGATGTACTACACTGGGGAAAATCTGCTGTCAGGGACCTCTCCACAGAGTTAAAGAACTAGATGCCAGTTTAAGGACCAAGGTTCACCTAATCCAAGCCATGGTCTTTTCAATTGCTTCCTACATATCTGAAAATTGGACGGTGACTAAGGAAAATTGAAGAAGAATCGATGCTTTTGAATTGTGGTGTTAGAGCAAAGAACTGAATAATTACACGGATTGTCAAAAGAACTAACAGTTATCCTTGAAGGAAGTGCAGCTTCTGGGCTTTACCTGTGTTCTTTTTTTGTTATAGGGTTTTCAAAGGACTGCTATTTTTTTTATTTTATTACATTTTATTATTATTAATTTCAATGAACATCTACAGAGATT
>NW_006399860.1:10317835-10320456 GCF_000299155.1 Elephantulus edwardii | reverse complement strand
CCTTTTTACCCTGTTGGAGAAGTTTTTCTATGTGCATAGGGATTTGATTCTTAGAAGGGAAAGGACTGCTATTTAAAGTGGATATAAAATCCTGTTTTTTATCCTGTCTTAAATTGAGAGCTCTATCAAAATCTATTTACTATTGATGACTCTTTTGACATTTAATATGTGAATATCACATCTTTCAGCATCACAGCACCTACCAGTAACTTCAGGAGAGTGAACTGACAAAGGAGTGCTATACTACTAATGAAAAATAATAATTGTAAACAAGCAAGAATATAGATACATAAAGTAATTAGAAACATGAAGATAATTTTTCCAAGACAATAAACTGACAGATAAGTCTCAGTGATTAAGAAGCTCCAAATTCAAGTCCCACACACCAACTCTAGGAGAAGATATTCTCCTTTTTTAAGTTTTGGAGGAAGATCTTTGTCTCTGAGCTTCTGCTATTACACCATTGACCTGTTGCTATGTATCTGCTCTGACAGCAAATTATTCCTGTGAAAAGTACGCTGTAAGGCCTATCTGGTGACAGTAGTGGTATGTCAAGAAGGGAACCTAGGATGATGCTGTAGCTTTCCAGCTGAGATGCACAGCCGGCATAGCTGGATAATGTCCCAGGTAAGGGTGATATCTTCCTTTGATCCAGGATGCTGGTACTCCAAAAGGAAGGTGGGGCTAAACATGCTTCCTTTTATTACAAGTCTACTTTATTCATAAGTGTGGAAAAACCTTAATATTGGAATATGCAAACACTTACTTCAGAAAGTACAAAAAAATGTTCATCAACTGTCAAATGTTTAAATATATTGTAATATACTTACAGCTGATTGACTTGTTGCTGTTATATTACATTGAGTTGGAGCCTACTCATAGCTGACCTTTCAATGGGTGTTCAGAGTCAGTAAATTACATACGAGGAGACTGCCCATCTTTCTCCAAAGGAGCATCTGGTGGATGCAAATCTCATGTCATTTTGTTCGTAGTGTAGCTTCTTGCCACTTTGTTGTTTGTTGTTAAAATCTGTCAAGTACGACTCATAGTGAGTGACCCTGTGAACAAAAGGTCTGAATCCACTTCTGTCCTGTGCCGTCCTCACACTTCCTGACATACAAGAGCCCATTGCAGCAGTCACTTTGTCAATCTACCTGATTGAGGGTCTTCCTCTACTACAGTGACCCTCCACCATTCCCAACATCGGCCAAAGGATATGAGGTGAAACCTCATCATTCTTGCCTCCAAACAGTACTTTGGTGGCACCCTGTCCAAGATCTACTCTCTAGTGTTCTTCTCCAATACTAGGCTACCAGAAGTCCCCAATTGAATAATGATATAAATAAAAATTAATGAAATTCATATTGCACAAATATGGGTATTTTTTGCAAATATTGTTTTAACTGAAAAATACAGAACAAAAAGAATTTATTCTTCAGAAATTGTTGTTTATATAATTGAAAACAAAGACAAAGCTGGAAGTATAGGAAAACGATGAAGAAAAATAAGTAAGCAATTCTCATGAAAGTTACACTATAGTCAACAAGGGTATTGTCATTGGGTGTTACAAATGGTTTATTCCCCATTATTAACCTAAAGATTGACAATTTTATGTCACTCACAGAAGTCACAAAAGAGAAAGATTTGAAAATATACTTACATAAAATATTGCATTTAATAAAACCTATACTTCACCTCTACCACTGTAGGGGGCCTCCACAAGAAAAAGATTTATAACTCAGATGTGCAAAAGACATGAAAAGACTCTTCACAAAGGAAGAAATTTGAATGGCTAACAGATACATGAAGAAATGTTCAAAGCCACTGACAGTCAGAGAGATGCACATCAAAACAATGAGATACCATCTCACCCCAGCAGCAGTAGCAAAATATAGCAGGACAAGAAATAAACGGTGGAGAGGATGTGGAGAGGTAGAAACACTCATGCACTGCTAGTAGGTTTTTACAATGGTAAACTGATAGGAGGCAGTTTGACATATTCTCAAAAAGCCAAACATAGATATCCCATATGATCCAGATATTCCATTAGTAGGAATATATCTCAGGGAAATCAGAACTGAGAGATGAATGAAAATATGTACATCTTTTTCCATAGCAGAATTATTCACAATAGCAAGAAAATAGAAACAACCCAAACACCCATCATCAAACAAATGTATAAGATATTGTGGTACATTCACACAACGAAATACTATGCAGCATGATTTTGTAAAATACTATATAACACTAGAAATTATTGAAACCATTATTCTGAGTGAAATAGTTCCATCTAATAAGGGGTGGGGGAACACTGCATTAGAACATTATTGTAAAAATAGGTGGATAAGTGATAAATTTAGTAGGATAGTAGAGGTTAGTGGACAGCTGGAGGGTATAGGTACAGGAAAAAATTAATGGAGACTTGAAAATATGGTATAATGATAAGAATTGACGCCTTTGAGCTGTGGTGCTGGAGAAGAGTATTGAATGTACCATGGACTGCCAAGAAAACAAACAGATTCATCGTAGAGAGGGTTAAACCAGGCTGCTCCTTGTAGGTAAGGATTCTGGGGCTTCGCCTGACATACTTTGGACATGTTATAAGGAGAGACAGGTCTTTA
>NW_006399860.1:10315468-10317205 GCF_000299155.1 Elephantulus edwardii | reverse complement strand
TCAATTCCAAAGAGGTCAATGTGTCCCCCACATTCTTACACCTCTTTCTACTCACCCCAATACCAATATTATTGCTTTATGGGGTCCAAAATCCAATATGATTGCTCACAGGCAGCACAGAACAATATTTAGGAAGTTAGAAGGCTGTAATTCAGTCCGGCAGCAAGATTCAGTCAGGATAGCTTCCAAACTGTGCTCACAGGTACCTCAACCTTAAGTCTTGCAGCTTTAGGCCAGTGTTACAAATCTCTCAGTACTGTCAATTATGACCCTTCTTCACCCCTAAGTTCTCCAACAACTTGTGTAAAGGTTGTAGCTCTGGTTCCATAGGGGATAGCAGTCTTAAGGTCAGCTCTATCCTGTGTCATGTCTCTGTTCCTCAGCTTTGACCACTGATGTTAATGTTGTAATGTCTGACCCTGAAGGGTGCACTCTGCTTGTCTGCTTCGTCTTTGTTGTTGGTGAGACTCTTAAATTCTGCTGCTGAATCTGCTCAGTTTAATGGCAAGAGTAGTCATTTTCCTTGTGGATTAGTGAGACTAGCCAAACCCCTTCTTGATAAGTTAGCAATCCTACTGGCATATATATTTCCATTCATCCATATGGGAAGTTAGTCAATGGCTAGAGATACCACTTTAAACAATAACCCTTGAATACCATAATCTCATTCATTTATTTTATCTTCCCTTAGTTGTAGATTTTTTAAAACTATGTTTGGAAGTCTTTTCACGGTGTAGATCAGAGCTTCTACAGTTTCTAGTATTTTTTTCTGATGCATTTTATAATCTTTGCTTTTACTCCTGAGTCTCTGACCACCGTGAGTTGATTTTTGTGCATAATGACTGTGAGATGTTAGTCTTTCTTCAGTTTTTTGCAGATGCTTTATCAATTTTGCCAACACCATCTGTTAAAGAGGCTGTAGTTTCCCTGCTTAACTGATTTTATCTCCTTCTCAAAGGCTAAATGATCATAAGTAAATGAGCCTAGTTGTGAATTCTCATTTCTGTTCTATTGATCTATGTTTCTGTTGGTATGCCTGTACCAGGTTATCTTGATTACAATGGCTATTTAGTAGAATTTGAGATCAGGTAGTGTGATGCCTCCTATGATGTCTTTATTTTTTCAGTAATGTTTTGTTAATTCGGGGTCTGTTTTCATTCTAGACAAAATTGAATTTACCATTATGGAAATTGCATTCACCATCTCATTGAAGAATGAAATTGTATAAATATTGAGATTGTATTGAACGTGTATATTTCTTGTAGTAGATTTGCAATTTTTATGATACTGATTCTGCTTATCCATGAACGCAATATATTCTTCCATTTTATTAAGTCTGGTTTTGTTTTTTGCAATAATATTTTGTAATTTTCTTTGTATAAAACTTTTATGCCTTACATTTGTTCCTCATAGAACCCAGCCTCTCAGATAATCTGTTCTTCATACAAGTTGAAAAGGTATGGAGATAGGACACATCCCTGGCGTACACCTTTCTCAATTTTGAACCATGAAGTTTTTCCCTGCTCTGTTCTGATTACCACCTCTTGGTCCAAGTATAGGTTTCTCATTAGCACGATCAAGTGTTCCAGAATCCCCATTCTTCTCAGAGTCAGCCACAGTTTATTATGATCCACATAGTCAAACGCCTCTGCATAATCAATGAAACACGGATAGACATTCTTCTGGTATTCCCTGCTTTTAGCTAATATCCATCTAACATCAGCTACAACATCCCTA
>NW_006399860.1:10313643-10314333 GCF_000299155.1 Elephantulus edwardii | reverse complement strand
AGAGGCAGTGAAATTGGCACAGGATAGAGCAGGGTTTTAGGGCTGTTGTACATAGGGTCGCAATGTGTTGCAAGCGACTTGACGGCACACAACAACAACAACAACAACAACATTTGTTCCTAAGTATTTCATCTTGTCACTTGATATTGTAATTTTATTGTTGGTCTTGGCTCCATTTCTATGTTCTTTTTGTTGTTGTAGGGAAATATAACTTACTTTTTTTTTATGTTGATCTTATATCCTGCTACTTCACTGAATAGGCTGACAAGATCCAACAATTTTCTTGCTGAATCATTGGTTTCCTAGCTATATAATCATATCTTCTGCATATGTTTCCTAGTTTCTGCTCTCAAGGGAAATACCTTAAAGTTCTCTCTGTTGAGAATGATGTTGGCTCTTGGCTTTCCAAATATCCTTTCGCTATGTAGAAGAAAATCTCCTTTCTTCCTGTTTTGGTAAGTGTTTTAAGCAAGGTGGGATGAGGATTTTGTCAGTCCTTTTCTGCATTGATTGATAAGATCATGCGCTTCTTGTTCTTTGCTTTGCTAATACGATGAATTACATAATTGCTTTTCTTATGTGATCCATTCTTACATGTTGTTGTTGTTGTTATGTGCTGTTGAGTCGTTTTCGACTCATAGCGACCCTATGCACAACAGCCCTAAACCCTGCTCTATCCTGCGCCAACCA
>NW_006399860.1:10299931-10309318 GCF_000299155.1 Elephantulus edwardii | reverse complement strand
CTCCTCTTTGCTGTTATCGGAGGTGACCTTCCCCAGTGCAGCTTCCTGTCCTCCCTCTCTGGCTAGTTTTTCCTGGGTTTTACCTGAAAGATGCCTCTTTGCTGTTATCCGAGGTGACCTTCCCCAGTGC
This sequence comes from Elephantulus edwardii, assembly GCF_000299155.1. Taxonomy (NCBI): domain Eukaryota; kingdom Metazoa; phylum Chordata; class Mammalia; order Macroscelidea; family Macroscelididae; genus Elephantulus; species Elephantulus edwardii. The sequence goes on along the minus strand of NW_006399860.1, from coordinate 10,309,188 downwards.
AGCTTCCTGTCCTCCCTCTCTGGCCGGTTTTTCCTGGGTTTTACCTGAAAGACACCTCTTTGCTGTTATGGCAAATTATTATTTATTTATATAATGTTGGATTCTATTTTCCAGCATTTTGCTGAGGAACAGAAAGGAAGAACTTCAGGCAAGGCTGAGTTTGCCCCTCAGTGAGCTTTCTAGCGAAGGTGAACTTTTCTCCCATCCCTGTGACCAGGTAAGAAGGATGTAAGGAATAATGAGTTCCTCTTCTCGTGAGCACCCAGCTACAAAAGCTTTCCCACCAGCCCTGGGACCAGAGAGGAATGAGTTTGTTTTAATGTTGTTAGTACTTTGTTTCTTCTCAGAGGAAGTAGTGATTGAGAGTTGACTAATTTTTATTTCTCAGATGTTGCATAGGCATTTATGTTGTATAATAAAATAGACTCTTCAATCCCTTCTGCTTTTCCTTCGTTAAATAGAAGGTTCTATTTTACCTCAAATAGAGAGATTGTTGTTGTAGGTTCAACTGAGTTACGTATGACTAATAGTGCCTCGACGTTGTTGATTACCACCAAATCGAGCACGGCTCATAATGACCCTATGGACAAAGGACCTGAAGCCTTTATATAACTAACAACATATATCAAAGTTCATAGAAAACAATCATAAACCCTATGATTTGAACTTTCTCACAATCTCTGACATACTCAAGCCCATTGCTACAGCCACTGCTCCAGTCTACCTAATTGAAGGTCTTCCTCCCCTTTGCCATCCCTCCAAATTTCCAGGCATGATATTCCACTCCAAGATATATCCTCTCCTAGGAGCATGCCCAGGTTATGTGAGACAAACCTTTATCATTTTTGCCTCCAAAGAGCAGTCTGGATAAACATTCTCCAGGACATATTCGTTTTTTCTTAGGTAGTCCAATGGATATTCAGTACTTGTATCAACATCATCAACCAAAGGCATCACTTTTTCTTCTATCACCCTTATTTATTGGCCACCTCTCAGATACATAGCATGTGATTGAAGTTGCCAACAATTTCCTTTTACATGGATCCACAATCAACACACAGAGTGGCATTAGAAATAAAAAGTCATGTTATATTGACAAAATGTGTAGTTGAAAACCTTTCCAAATTATTAAGAGCAGATGTTAAGTTAAAGACAAAGGTGCACCTGATCCAAGCCATAGTCTTTCGAATTGATTCATATACATCTGAAAGCTGAACAATGAAAGACCAAGAATTATCAATGCCTTTGAATTCTGCCGTTGATGAAAAGTATTGAATATATCACAGAATATCAAAAGAACCTACCAAACTGCCTTGAAAGAAGCACAACTAAGGTGTTCCTTACAGGCAAGGATGGTGAAACTGTAACTCATATACTCAGTCCTTGGAAAAAGACATTATGATGGGAAAAAAATAGAAGATCAGTAAAAGACAGGATGTAGAAGATTGTGAGGATGGCAGAAGATAGGACTTTTTTCAGATTTATTGTTCAGAATGTGTCTATGAGTTGCAGTAAATTAACTTGCACCTAACAACAATTGTATGTTTTAATCAAATATCACTATAACAAAATTAAATCTATAATTTATATTTTTGTTTCTCTCTCTCTCTCTATCTATCTATCTATCTCTCTATCTATCTATCTCTCTGTCTCTCTCTCTCATATTGTGAATTTTGATAGAGGTATAAGGCCATGTGCCTACATTAAAGTATAATGTAGGATACTTTTACCGTGTCTGTCTATTCCTTATAGACATCAGGAAATTAGGAGTTAGAAGATTATGATATGTTTTGCTTTGGGCAAGTCCACTGTCACAGACCTCTCAAAAATACTGAAGAATAATGGTGTCATTTCGAAGAACAAGGTTCACCTGAATCAGGCCATAGTCTTTTAAATGACTTGCAATGCACCTGAGAGCTGGACAGTGAATAAGAACAACAGAAAGTGTACTGATGCCTTTGAGTTCTGGTGTTGGGAAAGAGCACTGAATATACCATGGGTTGCCAAAGTACACACACATACATATATGTCTTGGAAAAGGTGCAGCCAGAGTGCTCCCTAGAGGAAAAGATGATATTGCTTCACATCTCACACTTTGGACATATTGCAAGGAGAGGCTACTCCTTGGATAGAAATGTCATGCTTGAAAAAGTGCAAAGTCAATGAAAGAGAGGAAGACCACCAATGAGATGCATTGGCATGGTGACTACAGCAATGAGTTCAAGTATGTCAGAGATAATGAGGATGAACCAGGATAAGACAGGTTTCAAATCTGTTGTTCATAGGGTCAATCTGAGTTGCATCCAACTTGAATGCACTCAAATCCACCAGCAATTCGTTATAAACTCCTGTCAGGCACAGAAATTTTTTACTGTTATTTTCTCCAGAATGTCACACAGTTGGAAATACACATGTAATATTTTCATTCTGGCTTCATTCACTTCACAATGTATATTTAGACATCCTTGGTTACTTTTGACAATATGATAGTTCATTTATTTAATCACTATCTAATACTCTAATATATGGGTGGTGGTGGTTGTTGTTGTTAAGTGCTGTTGAGTCATAGGTGACTCATAATGACCCTATGAACAAAAGGTCTGAACACTTGTATAACTTTCATCATTTCTCCAAGTTCATAGGGTTTCTGGAAGCAAACTGTTTTTGAAAGTGGATGCCACTCCTACTTCCAAGCTTGTTTTACTCAGGGAGTTCCACCAAACACTGTCCACCAGGAATAACCATTATTGCATTACACAGGTATATCATAGATTCCCCCCCCCTTTGTTAGTAGAACAAATACCTAGACAAGTAGACTGTTGTGCAAATAGAGCAAGAGAACACTACAGGGTTTATTATTAAGAAAGGTATGTGTCAGGGCCATATAGTTCCCCTATACCTATTGAATCTATATGCTGAACAAATTATATGATAAGTTAAACTTTATGAAGAAAAATGTAGCATCACATGCTGGAGGAAGACTCACCAATAACCTTCGTTAAGCAGATGACACAACCTTACTTGCTGAAAATGAGGAGATCTTGGAGTACTTTCTGAAGTAGATAAAAAACACATATAGCCTTCAATGTGAACTGCATCTCAATGTTGAGAAAACAAAAATTTTCACTACTGCACATACAGGCAACATCATGATAGATGGAGAAAAATATTGAAATTGTCAATGATGTTATGTCAGTTGGATCCACACTTATTACCAGCAATTAGTAGATATATTGCACCGGGAAAGTCAGGAGTCAGGGACCTTTCAAAATTATTGAGGAGCAATGATATGATGTCAGTTTGAGGACTAAAGTATGGCTGATTGAAGTTATGGTATTTTCAATTTCTTACATGTTTCTGAGAGCTGATAATGAATACAGATGTCCAAAGAAGTATTGATGCCTTTGAACTGAGGTGTTGAAGAAGAGTGTTGACTATCCCATAGCCTGCCAAAAGAACAGATATGTCTTGAAGATGATGTATCCAGAGTACTCCCTAGAGGAAAAGATGAGAGAGCATTATCTATTTTAGACATGCTGCTCCAAGAGTCTATTCATTGGAGAAAGACCTCATGCTTAGAAAGGTGAAGGAATGGCAATGGTGGAAGAGGGGAAGACCCTCAATCAGGTGGATTGACTTGGTGACTGCAGCAATGGGTATATAGTGTGTCAAATATTGTGAGGATTACATAGGGCACAGCAGGGTTCAGATATGTTGTTCATAGTGTCACGATAAGCTGTATTCGCCTTGATGGTACCTTAACAATAAGAACAATCTTATTTTTCGCACCTTTTTATATTATTTTTTGGGGGATCATGTATCTTATTTAAATCTTAATTCAGCAGTGTTTTTTGCACCACTCTTAGAGAAAAAGTATGGTTTGCCACCTCATCCCTATCGGTTGGAGTTTCAAGTCCAGCTTTCTTTTCTGGTCTCTGTTGACATCTAAGGGTAAGTTTCTATGATATATTTGGATAAGGTAAGATTTTAGTTCATGATTCTCATAAACTAAGATGCAGTGACATGTTTATTGGTGGATAATGGTGAATGTGTTTAATGTTTCACAGACATTTGCTGAGTCAATCCTAACAAGTTAGAGACAGTACATTATTTCCTGGTTGAAATAAAATCTTAGGTCATTTACGTGTTTTTACTGACAGCATAAGAGGCAGGTTTTGATCAGTCATGAAGGATACAATTCTCAGCTCACTCTTGACATTATCTTACACCATGCTACAGATCTATAGGGGCACATCCCCACAATTTTTTCATGGTCAGAGTATAAGCTCTCCATTCAGCCTTTGTTGATGTCAATGACTATAAGTATTGTAAAAAAAAATATGCATAAGGCTACTGCAGTTTAAATAAGAAAATAACTGCACATGCTATATATGGATGTTCAAGAAGGGAAGAGGAAAGGAAAATGGGGGGAGGGGGAAGAGGGAGCCCAAAATATCATCAAAATAGCAGAGATTGGTGAGTTGATAGACAGGAGAACTAATGAGAAAGATACAATGGAAACTTGAAGAGATGGAGTGGTAAAAGGCATAAATAAATGGTAATCAATTATATGAAGCACAATGTATATATTGTACAAAACACATTGTACATCAATGAAACTCAATATAAAAAATGCCAAAATTGAATAATGATTTTTCAAAAGTTAGTGAAAAGCATTTAGTTGTGTTGATCACAACAAATTATGGTTAACCCAGAGGAGTACTGGAATCCCAGAAAACTTGATTGTGCTTTTGCAAAATCTGTACTTGGACCAGGAAGCAGTCCTCAGAACCGAGCAGGAAACACTGCAGGGTTCAAAACCAGGAACAGAGTGTATCAGGGATGCATCTTGTCTCCATACTTTTTCAATCAATATGCAGAACAGATGATTTGAGAGGCTGTACTTTAAGAAGAGGAATGTAGCATCAGGATTGGAGGAAGACTCATCAACAACCTGCGTTATGCAGATGACACAACCTTGCTTGCTGAAACTGAGGAGGACCTGAAGCACTTGCTGCAGAAGGTGAAGGACTGTGCTCCTTGAATAATGATTGAAACTCAACATCAAGAAGACAAAGATTCTGACCACTGGGTCAGTTGGCAGTACCATGAGGATGGAGAAGATACTGAGATTGCTAACAATTACTGCTTGCTTGGCTCCACATTCAACAATCTTTTACACCAGCATTCAGGAAATAAATAGATGAATTGCATTAGGTATATGTGCTGTCATGGACCTTTTCAGAATACTGAGAATCAACGATGTCAGTCTAGAGACTTAGGTAAACTCTAATCCTTGGTATGATCTAATCTCTGTTCTAATATAAGGTATGATCTAATCCTTGGCGTCACAATTACTGGCTGTGTATCAGAGAGCTGAATAATGGCTAAGGATGATTGAAGAATTCATGCCTTTGAGTTGTGGTGCTGGAGAAGAGTTTTGAACATACCATAGACCACCAAGAAAACAAATAGGTCTCTTTTGAAAAGGGTGAAACCAAGTTTATCCTTGGAGGCTGGGATGTGGAAGCTTCACCTTCCCTTATCTTGGAAATGTGGCCAGGAGGGAACGATCCTTGGAGAAGGATTTTACACTCAGAAAGGTGAAGGGACAGCACAGGAGAGGAAGATAGTGGATGAGAGGGATTGATATAGTGACGAGACTATTGATATAGTAACTAGAGGTTAAATGTGTCAGGGTCAGTGATATTGGCTCAGGACAGGACAGGCTTCAGAGCTATTATACATAGGATCTTTATGAGTCACAGGCAACTCAATGACACATAACAGCAACAATTGCAAAGTAGAATCTGAGACTTCATTTGTGTTTCTATATTTAATTTCATTAAAATTCGTTATTCTTTTTAAAATAAGTAATTCTACCATGTAGACAATCTCTTTCTTGACCTTTATATAAAAGAACGTAAGCTTGTCTTGAGGCTTATTTGGCTTGCATTTATTGGTATTATTGAGTTTGGGATGTTGTTATGTGCCATCGAATTGCGTGTAATTCGTACTCTCTTGCCAACCTTATTTGTCTCTGACACACCTATTCTCATTACTCCAGTGATGGAATCAATCCATCTCACCAAGGGTCTTCCTCTCATGTGCTGTTGCTCCACCCTCTCAAGCATGACGTCCCTCTCCAAGGACTGATCCTGCCTTGCAACATGTCCACAGTATGTCAGACAGAGCTTCAGAATCCTTGCCTTCAAGGAGAAGCCTTGCTTCGCCCTCTCCAGGACAAACTTGTTTGTTCTCCTAGCAGTCCATGATATAATGAATACTCTTCTCCATCATCAAAGCTCAAAGGATCAACTCTCCTTCTATCATCTTTAGTCATTTTCCAGCCCCCCCGATGCCTAGCAAGTAATGGCAAAGACCATGGCCTGTATCAGGTGCACCTTAGTCTCCAGACTGACATCTTTGCTCCTCCTTGAAGAGGTGTCTGACAGAAGGCCTCTTTTAATTCATCTTTTAATTTCCTGGCTACAAAAATATTTCCAATGTCCCAAGGTTTACCTTGTTCTCTTGATTTTTCAGATATAACTTTATATATAAATACCCATGGACTGTTAGTTCCATTTCAAGAGACAATGTTGTTGTAAGGGGTTGTCAATTCTACCATGACTCATAGAACCCTAAACTAAAGAGATGCGCTATCGTCACAATATCCTCCATGCTGAAGCTCATTGCTGTGTTCATTGTGTAAATTCTTCTCCTTGAAGATCTTCTTCTCTGTTGCTAACTCTATTTCCCAACATGATGTCTTTTCTGGAGACTTATCTTTTATGATAACACACCTAAAATATATGAGACAGTGCTTTACTATCCTTGCTTTTAAGGAGCACCATGCTTTTACTATCTGCAAGACAGATTGTTTTCTTCTTTGGTCATTACCTAGCATATTCTTTACTGTTCACCAACACCACTATTCAATTTTTCTTCAGACTTCCTTATTGATAGTACAACTTTCAGATCAATACGAAGCAATTAAAATATCATTATTTGGATCTTGCACAGTTTAGTCCTTATATTGACATTCTGGTTTTTCAACACTTGAAAGAGGTGCTTGACAGCAAAGTTGCAATATGTATTTTTATTTCCTGGTTGCTGCTACCTTGAGTGTTGACTGTGGATCCACAGAAAATAAAATCTTTAAAAACTTCAATCTTTTCACCATCTCTCACGATGTTGCCTATTGATCTGGTTGTGAAGATTTTGTTTTTTTGATGTTAAGCTATAAACTACATTGAAGGGGGCAGTCTTTGATCTTTTTCAGTAAGTGCTTTTTCAGTAAGTGTTTCATGTATTCAAAAGAGAAAATAGAAAAAGTAAATATCATACTAATGACTTCAAAGGCATAATATAATTTACATTTCTCTAGCTCTCAGAGACATACATTTAGGCCTAATTATTCCAAGTTGCATAGATAAAAGGCTAAGCAAATTACAAAAATGGAACTTCAGGTGATATATGTCAAGTGTGCTTACGCATATACATACTTATTGCTATCAAGTCAGAAGCAAATGCAGCAGGTTGTCAGAGGCTTTAAATAACAAGAAAAGAGATTTCCCAGGTTTCCCCCATGGAGCAACTGGTGGATTCAGCACAACACTCTACCCACTAGGACACCAGAGTTCCCTATCAAATGTGTGTAGTGCTTAAAATTTTGCAAACAATGTAGAAAAAGATCCAAGGTTTGTTTATATTTTAATATTTATCATTATCACGGAAGCAGGAGAGGCATCCACTTCCTAAACAACATGCCTCTGGAAACTCTATGAACTTTGATAAATGTCGAAAGTAATAAAAAGGCTTCAGGTCTTGCTCATGAGTTGGGCTTGACTCAAAGGCAATCAACAACATCATCATAAATGATACATACTATTTGACTATAATGTACATAGTTACTTGCTGCAATGCAATTAAACTTAATCGATTATTCATATATCATTTCTGTTGTTGTTAAGTGACATTGACTTGAATATGACTCATAGCTATGAACAACAGATTTGAACCTTATCCTGTGGCATCATCACACTTCCTGACACACTTGAGCCCATTGAGAAAGTCACTATCAATCCACTTGGTTGAGGGTCTTGTTTTCCTTCGCTGGAGTGTACAGGAGAGAAAGACCTCAGATGAGATCGATTGACACAGTAACTGAGGTAATGGGGCTAGGTGTGTCAAAGACAGTAAAACTGACTCAAGATAGAAGAGAGTCCAGAGCTCTTGTACATAGAGTTGCTGTCTGTTGCAACATAATTAATGGCACATAGCAAAAACCACAACAACAACATCAGATGACTGCTGAAAGCAAAGAATATTTGCAAGATATTTACTTGTGATTTATTGTCTATGCAATAGCATTCCATTACAAGGATCATATTAAGTATGGAAAAAATAGAAAATAACTGAAATTCCAGAACACTTAATTGTGCTTATTTGAAATATGTTTACTGACCAAGTAGCCTTTGTTTAAACATAACAAAGAAACACTGTATAGTATAAAATCAAGGACTAAATGCATTCTATAGGGTAAGGTGAATTAAGTGAAGATGTATTATTAGAACTTGTCAAGGCTCAGTCAGGGTCTGTGATACACAGATGACTTCACTTTAAAAAGTGGGGAAAGTGAAGTGGACTTCTAGAATAGCAAAGGCTATATAGATTTCAGTTTGCATGAAACCCTAACATAAGTAAAATTAAAATTGTGACAACTATATTAGTTGGTAATATCACCATAAGTGGGGGAAAGAGTGAAGTTGTGATTAGTTTTATTCTATTTTAAACCAAAATCAATACCCAAGGAAACAGAAGTAATCAGACATGTATTGCATTAGGCAAATATTCTTCTAAGAACTTGTTGATAGTATTCTACAGTAAGAATGTCATTTTAAAGACTGTGATGTGTCATACTATATCATTTTCAATTGTTTCATAAACGTGTGAGAACTGGTCAATGACTGAAAAAGGCCTCAGGAGGCGGAAGCTGTCTAATTGTGAAACTTTGTTATTGGCAAAGAATAATTCATGTTGTGTTGTTTATTGCCATTGAGTTGAGGATGACTCATAGCAACCTATGAACAAAAGGCCTAAAGGTTTTTTTTTTTAATACTTTTTTTATTGGGAAAAACATATTGGAGGTACAAGGAGGTGAGGGTTGGGGGCAGAAGCGTGAGGATGGGCCAGGATGCAGTTGCAGAGCTGCACAGTTTGGTCGGTGGGGGGAGCAGGTGAAGGAAATGATGAGG
>NW_006399860.1:10291862-10299521 GCF_000299155.1 Elephantulus edwardii | reverse complement strand
ATTGGATCTGACCAGTACAGGAGACTGCCCCTCCTTCTCCAGCAGAGCATGAAGTAGAGTCTGGGTTTTTTCCCCCCCAGGTGCCTGTCGGGCCTGGATTTCAGCTGTCCACACTACAGCAGTGGGCAACGAGCTTAAAGCCCCTGATGGCTCTGGGCGCTGACTCTCACCAGTGGCTATGGATGAAGTCACAGGCGATTTTCAGCCAGCGCCGGCTAAAGCTTTTCTATAAGCATCATCATTTCTCCAGGTTCTCAGAATTTCCAGAGGCATGTGGTTTAGGAAGTGGATGCCACTCCTGCTACCAAACTTGTCTTAAAACTAGAAGCTCCACCAAACACTGTTCACCATGGACAGTTGTTATGGCATTTGAACCCCAATGGCACAGGTTTAGCTTCCCAGCAAACCCAGATAGATTACTTTCATACAGAAAATTGACAAAAGAGTGCTGTACAACTTAAAAGAATGTTCCTCCAAAATTAAATAAGAATAGTAATAGCAATAGGCCCAACTGACTTTTAAATACAAGGGCCTGCACCGTTTCCAGAGTCATGTGGTTTAGGAAGTGGATGCCACTCCTGCTTCCAAACCTGAATGTTGGAGTACCACCAAACACTACCCATGATGAATAGCCAATTCTGGTATTTGACATAAACTATGGCACAGTTGTTTATCATCAACCAGAGGGCACTGCTGCCTTTTTAAATTCCAGCATGCCCAAATGCTCGTGGACTGTGAACGAGAGACCTCCAAGCCATCTGGCAAGTCCAATCCACTAACCCCCTACTTGGGGTGAAAATAAAGCCAAAAGAACCCTGAACATTCCTTATGTAACCCTCAGCAAGGAGCGAAAATCCACCAGCCGTCATAAAACCGATTCCCAAAAGACATCAGCCTGCAGACACAATAGGCTGCCAAAAAGTTTATAAAAACAAGACAACAACAAAAACAACAAATCTAGACCAATCTTTCTTGGAAGAGGCACAGCAAGAGTGCTCCTCAGAAGCAAGGACAGTTCAGATATTTTATCGATGTTTTCAGGAGATGTCAATCCCTGAGAAAGGGCATCATGTTTGGAAAATAAAAGTGTTAGCAAAGAGAGAACGATAGTTTTAAAAAGTTGATTAACATAATGACTGCACCAGATTGCCTAAGCACAGAAGATATTGAGATGTTGGTGCAGGAACAGATAGGTTGTCTGTAGAGTCACTGTGCATAGAAACTGACTTATTTGAACCTAACAATTACAGCAGCAGTTCTGACAACTTTTACACTATATAGATGTGATTAAATAAAGTGTCGTCAGTTGAAGAAATTATCTTGAACTACCTGGGAGGGCTGAATTTAATCATAAGAGTCTTTATTAAAGAAAAAGAAAAATATTCAGAGAAAGATATAAGGCCTGAATAAATGGTCAGAAAAAAGAAAAAGAATACACTCCTGGCTTCTAAAGTAGTTTTGGGAAAGGCAAATACATGTAAGATCTTTTAAAACTAGAAAGCAGATTCTCCCTTACAGCCTTTAAGAGGAGGATATATTTGTCAATACCTTGGAGGGTCGATCCGGACTTGCGGGACTGGACTTTAGATTTAAAAGTCGATTAGGGTCTGACTAAGGCCCCAAGTTTAGAGGCTCTTGTGTCAAGCAGTTGGGTTCTTTTTTTTTTTTTTGGTTGAGGTTTGGGTGTTGACTCTTTGGTTTTTTGGTATTTTTTTATTATTATTTAATTCACAAAAGTGTGTGAGCTGATTGGATTTGCTGAATTTAGCTACCAACGAGGCACTGGGTGGAAGCCTCTTGTATAGAGTAAATCAAGAGCTGGTGGGTAGGCCTCTGCATTTAAAAGTCAGTTGGGCCCTTGAGCCTGTGGCCCTTGGGCTTCGTGTTAATTGTGTTTGGGAAGTACATTCTTCTAAGTGGTATGGCACTGGTCTGTCAATTTGCTGGACTGAGGTAATCTGGGGTTGCTGTGATGCTGAACACTTTGCCACTGATTTGTGAAATGCTATAATGGTTACCTATGGTGGACAATGTTTGGTGAGCTCCCAGATTAAGACAGGCTTGGAAGCAGGAGTGGCTTCCACTTCCTAAACAACATGCCTTTGGAAACTCTGTGAACTTAAATGACAATAGTTTTATAAAAATATTTGGGTCTCTTTTTCATGGAATCACTACTGAGTTGTGTTCAACTCAGTATTTAACAACAATAACATTTGTAATTACTTGCTATATATCAGAGGGCTAGGCAATGGATAAGGATGACAGAAGAAGAACTGATACCTTTGAGTTGTGGTGCTGAAAAAGAGTACTGATCATACCATGGACTGCCAGGAGAACAAAGATTTGTTCTGGAAATGGTCAAACCAGCCTTCTCCTTTGAGAGAAAGTTTTGGAGTTCTGTCTCACATACTTTGGGCATATGGCCAGGAGCAACCTGTCCTTGGAGAAGAACATTATGCTTGGATAGGAGGAAGGACAGCACAGGAGAGGAAGACTCCAGGTGACGTGAATTGACCCAGTTACTGGGGTAATGGAGGCATGTGTGTCAGTCACAAGATTGTCTCAGGATAGAAAAGAGTTCAGAACTATTGTAAACTATGTCATTATGAGTTACAAGCGACTCAATTACACATATCAACAGCAACAACAGCATTTTGAACTTCCAAACTCTAGAACTGCAAATAAAATGCCATGTTGTTTTAAAATATGCTAAATAAAACCCTAACATATCTATACAAAAACCAAACAACTACCATCAAGTGGATTCCGGGATTCTGATCCATGACAATTTTCGATCAGGTTTCTGAAGTTATCAGTCTTTATTAGATGTTTAGGTGTCAAAGACTTATTATTTAAAAAGATCTTTCTTAGTCAAAATATTAACTCTTTGTTTTATGTAGAACTAATTCTCGATTGTTCACAGCTTCAGTTTGCTCGTCTCCACAGTCAACAGTCTTGGCACCAGCAGCCAGGAAATAAAAAAACGTATTGTGATGGGAAAGTCTGCTGTTAGAGACCTCTCTAAAGTACTCAAGAACAACAGTGTCTCTTTGGAGACTAAGGTGCGCCTGATACAGGCCATGGTCTTTGCAATCACTTGTTATGCATCAGAGAGCTGGACAATGACTAGGGAGGACAGAAGGAGAATTGACGTCTTTGAGCTGTGGTGCTGGAGAAGAGTATTGAATGTACCATGGACTGCCATGAAAACAAACGGATTCATCCTAGAGAGGGTTAAACCAGGCTACTCCTTGGAGGCAAAGATTCTGGGGCTTCGTCTGACATACTTTGGACATGTTGCAAGGAGATACAGGTCTTTGGAGAGGGACATCATGCTGGGTAGAGTAGAGGGACAGCGCAGGAGGGAAAGACCCTCTATGAGGTGGATTGATTCAGTGACTGGGGTAATCGGGATGAGTGTGTCAGAGGCAATGCAATTGGCACACGATAGAGCAGGGTTTAGGGCTGTTGTACATAGGATCACTGTGAGTTGCAAATGACTCGACAGCACATAACAACAACAACAATTCTCGTATTAAGGAGAGAGGTTGCTATATAGATAAGTGGGAATGGGTCATGTTAGCCTATCTACAAAGGAATGTCTATCTACCATTCCACAAAAGTAATGTTCAGTCTCAACCATCTCCAAGGGGATTGACTGATCTCACCAATAAGTTGAACAGCTCTAGCCAGAGAAACAGATCTTCCTCCACCATTGAAGAAGAGACTTCCTGCCACCATCAGAGAAGAAACCTCACTGCCGGGAAAAGAGCATCCATGACCAAAATAGGGAGCTGATATGAGATAAGACCTGTGGTACAGTGTTGGGGTGGGTGAGGAAGCCATTATTTTTATGACTAAGAACTTTGTTGAACAATTTGTGGATGAATGGGGAAGCCAATATTTGTAGGACTGAGTACTTGAGAACCACTAGCCTAAAGGTGAGAGACTGAGGTCCGCGTGTGCTCATTTCGGGCGCTGTTCTGATGGCGTTTTGTTTATAATCTTGATTGTAAAGGTTTTTGTTTTGTTTTGTTCTGTTTTTTACTTTTGCAATATGGTTCTGTGTGAACTATGAGCTATTGCATCAGACTTTGTGACCCCAAATCTGTAAAATTGGTGTTGAGATGAGTAGAAAGAGATATGGGAGCATGGGGAATATAGCTGACCTAATGAGATTTGGTTTTGTGTTATTGCTATTGCAGGCAAAGACACTTCCTCTTTGTGAAGCTAAATAAAGGTCAGATATGGCCGTTCCACATGGCCCTTGATCATTTTACAGGAGATTACTGCTCATATTTTTTCCTGTGGAGCAGCTGGTAAATTTGAACCAGTAACTTTAGTGTTATCAATCCAGCATATAATGCATTATGCTACTTGCACTCATTAATACATGGTTAATGTTGTTGTTAGGTTCTGCTCAGTCAAGTAGAACTCAGTCTGACCTTATGAACAACAGATCTGAATCCTCTCTTACTCTGTGCCATCCTCACTACCTCTGATACACTTGACCTTTGAGTCCATTGTTCCAGTCACCATGTCAATCTATCTCATTGAGGGTCTTAATCTCTTTTTTATGACTTTACAACCTTGCCAGCATGATATTCTTTTCAAGGAATAGCTGCTCTTAGAAGGATGTCCAAAATATGAATGATGAAGCTTCTATATCATTGCCTCCAAGGAGCACTTTGGCTTCACCTTTTCAAGAACAGGATATTCAGTACTTCTGTTTTGCCAAAGGTTTATCATTCAAAATGTCTTTCCTAGCTAATTGTTAGTTGTTTATTTTGTACTGATGTATTTCTTGAACTAAGGAGAGAGGTTGAGGATGGTATAAAATCTCCACCCTACACAAGGCTTAGATAAGCTCATGGGACCCCAGGGATAACTCTTCATTTGGAGGGGACACCTGCCTGTTCAGGTACACTGAAAATGATAGTCTACTATGTTCAGCAGTCTCTGCAAAACTGACCTACATACCTAACGTCATGAGTTATTTCCCTGACAGGTCTGAGTCTATGGAAGACCTTCCAGTGAACCACAGAACCAAAGGTGCATGAAGACATGTGGAAACTGAAAAGAGGGGGGACTATTTATGCCAGAAATCATGGAGTTACACAGAAAATCAAGAGATCGGGGCAACGTTGACCCAGTACTTCTTATAACTGATCAGCAGTTAATCTTAGCAGAATGAATTATGAATCCAGATTATCAAAGTATATCAATAGTATCACATGGAAGCAAAATACTACTGAAGATCACTCAAAAAATGGGTAGAACAATTTGTCAGTAAATGTGAAGATGGCACAGGATAGGACAGGGTTCAGACCCATTGTTCATAAGGTCACTATGAGTCATACTCGATTCTATGGCACCCTGCAACAACAACTCCAAGGGTATACTTCGAAAGTACCAAATCTTCTTCTATTACCTTTATTCATTGCTCAGCTATTAAATGCATAGCAAGTACCAAGTAAGACCATGTCATTAACACAACACATCTTAGTCTTCAAACTGACATTGTTGTTCAGTCTTTTAGAGAAGTTTCTTATAATCAGCTGGCCCAATGTGATGTGTCTCTTTCTCTAAATGTTATTGCCAGGATGTTGATTGTGGATCAAGTAAGATAAGATCATTGACAGTTTCAATCTTTTCTCCATCTATCATGAAGCTGCAAATTGGTCCAGTGTAAGGATCTTTGTTTTCTTGATGTTCAAATGCAATCCTTATTGAAGGCTGTAGTCTTTGGTCTTCTGCAACAAGCGCTTCTGTCTCTCCTAGATTTTAGCAAGCAAAGTTGTATTTATGGATAATGCAGGTTGTTAATGAGTTTTCTTCTGACCCTAAAGCCACATCCTTCTGCATGGACTATAATGTCACTAATTACTTGCTCAGCATACAGATTAAATAGGTAGTTAAAGGATACATCCATGATTCACACATTTCTTGATTTTTAATCCTTACAATGTTCTCTTGTTTTGTTTTGATAATAGCTTCACAAGAAGCAAAAGACCAGTTAGAGTTTATTTCACCTGAATTTAAAAAATCATCTTAAGAAGAGGTTGGAGGCATATATCACCAATGATCAAATATCAGAAGAGCTGTGGAATGAAATCAGGCATATCATCCATGAAGAAGAATAAGAAGAGAAAGAATAAGCCAGAACTAATGTTAGAAGAAACTATGAAAATTATATTAAAGTATCAAGACCAAAAAAGTCAAGAAATGTTGAAGAGTTAAACAGAAGTTTTCAAAGGGAAGTTAAAGAAAACAAAACAAAATATTGTGATAAAATGTGCAAACAACTGAAGTAAGTTAGTCAAAGATGTTTCATGTGGCTTGTCTTACTAAAGATGAAATAACTGAAAACCAAATTCAATGTTCTAGTAGAGATAAATAGTGAATGATTCAGTGGGTAAAATAGTGAATGATCAAGGAAACGTTAAAAAAAAAAATGAGAGGAATACACAGAGTCCCTGCACCAAAAAGAATTTGTTGACAGAGAAAACTTTCAGAAAGCACCATATGAACAAGCGCCCATGGTAACAAAGATGTTCAAATGGCACTGAAGAAGCTGGCGAAAAATAAGGCTCCAGTAATAGATGGAATACAGAGGAACATGTTTCAACCACAGATGAAACCCTGGATATGCTGATCACTCTATGTCAGAAAGAGGACAATTGAATGGCCAACTGACAGGAAAAGATCCAAATATGCTTCCATTCCCAAGAAAGGGGATCCAACAATATATAAAAATTATCTTAACAATATTATTACTATCATATGCAAACAAAATGTTGATGTAAATAATAAAAAAAAGAATGGCTGGAACTGCTAATTAACAAAGAATGGCCAAAAGTTTAAGCTGGGGTTTAGAAGAGGCTGTGACACCAGGGATAGCATTGCTGATCTCAGACTGAGCCTGCTTGAAATCAGAGAATAATAGAAGAATATCTGTCTGTGTTTTACTGATTGTGCAATGGCATTTGACTGTGTGAATCACAACAAACTACAACTACTATTAAGAAGAATGGGAATCCCAGAACACCTAATTATGGTCACACAAATGTGTTGACATGTAATAGTAGCCTCATATTCTGTTATTTGACATAATAATTTTGATTTCCTATAACAGCGTCTCAGACATTATAAAAATATTTTCCCACATTTGTGCAAGTTTATTAATAATAATGTTGCTCTTGTGGTGCACCATAGTCAGAATACACCTCTGGCTGACCCTCCAGCAGATTTTCAGAGGCAGTTAATTGCACAAGAAGAGATTGACAATCCTTCTCCTAAGGAGCTACTGTTGGATTTGAACTGTGTGCCTTTGGGATTGCAGCACAGCTTCCTGCCGCTAGACCACCTTAACCCTCTAGTAATAATAATAGTACTATATTATTATAGATATGAAAGTTTATTTTATTCCTTGGAACTTCCCTTGTTGGAGTCTTTGCTTACATGTATTCTTAAATTTAAAAGTACTTTCTCATATTTGTTTTTTAGTTATTTGTCCAAATTCCAGTTGAACTTATAATTCACAAGAATATTTATTGCATTTTAACTACTTTTTCTCTACTCCAAAATATTTTGATAAATTATTATTCAGAATTTCTTGAGATTTGAATGAAAGCTGACAAATCCAATGTGAAATCCAAA
>NW_006399860.1:10289564-10291762 GCF_000299155.1 Elephantulus edwardii | reverse complement strand
TATAATTAATTAATTAAAAGTTCCAATTAACCTTCTCATTGCTTTATCCTTTACCTAACTTAATACAATGTCTGCCATCTATTTCTACTCTCTGGTTTAAAATCAGGAAGGTTTTGTGTAGAACTGTGTCCTTTCTCCGTTTTTTTCCTATCTGTATGTTAAAGAATAATTAAAAAACTGGGGTTAATAAAGAAGAATGTGGCATCACAATTGAAAGAAAGAGGAAACAAAAACCTCTACTAAGCAGGTAACACAACTTTATAGAAAGTGAACAAGATTTTAACAGTTTAATGAGGAAGAATAACAGCTACAACCTTGAATATGGGTTATTGCTCATTATCAAGAAGACAAAAATCCTTCTACCTAGATCAATTGAATAACTGATGCCTTTGCATTGTAGTGTTGAAGAGAATTCAATATACCAGAGATTGACAAAAGAACAAAAATTCTGTCTTGAACAGAGGTCCCTGACTGCAGACTTCCTCAGTGCAATATGTCTCCTGATTTCCTGATTGCTGGTACCAAGGATGTTAATTGTGGCTCCTAGAAAGATGAAGTTATTAACAATTTCAGTATTTTCTCCAATTATCATACTGTTGCCTATTGGTCTAGTGATAAGAATCTTTGTTTTCTTGATGCTGAGATGCAATCCATATTGAAGGCTGTATTCTTTGATCATCTTCAACAAGTGCTTCAAGTCTTCCTCACTTTTCAGCAAGCAAGTTTGTGTTATCTATAATACAAGTTATTGATGAGTCTTCCTCTGATCCTGATGTCATCTTCTTCTTCACAGAGTCTAGTTTATTGAATAATTTGCATTACTGTGCAGACTTTTCTATCAAGATGTGAACATTTTGAACCAAATTTCAATCCCTTTATAGGGAATCCCAAGTAAATATTAGAGGGAAGACTATACATCACTTCAATTTCTACATCTACACACTTCAATTTCTCATGAGGGTTCAACTTGGTTCTAAATAACTCATGACTATTGCACAAAAGAGCTGCTTAAGTATTGTCAAAGACATCCTGAGAGTTATGTAAATGAATAAATATTCGTATAAAATTTAAGCAAGAAGTATAGAATCAGAGAAAACAAATTATTAAAATATACAAAATATCAGGAATCAAGAAATCTCTATTTTAGCAAAATACAAGAATTTTTCATCTAGCTTCATCTAGTTTCTCTATGTCAAATATCAAATGTTTGGATTACTTTTCTGTAAGCTCATTATATTGCTATAAACCTGACTTTCAAAACCTTTTTCATTTAAAGTGGTTTTTTTGGGGGGTCACACAATTTGATGGGTGGGGGAAAGATGGAAATGGGAAGGAATTGGTGTGAAAAACAATGGACTCAAATTTTGTAAATAAACTATTATAAAATTATAAAAAGTAAAGTGTATAAAGATATAAATTTTATGCATATTATTCAAACTGTGAAATGAATAAAGATATGAGGGGGCAGTAATTTTTAGTCTTCACAATGCTGTAATTCCTTTGACTCAAAAAACTTTGCTTATGAGGATGAGATGCCAATTATATTGATAACTATTCTGTGGATATAAGTAGAACATGTTAATAAAAAGAAGAAAGCACTGACCTAAGTAATTTGACAAGAGTTTATTCCTAAACAAAATAGTAATTGCTGTTAGAAACTCTGTCCTATTTAATTCACTGGTTGGGTTTACACAGTCTGTGTATAGAAATTCCAGTTAAGATATAAAGAAGTGAAAATATCTAATTATGCTAACTTGCCTTTTAGTCACTGAAGTTAGTACATTTATGCCAAAATCCACCGATTTATCTTGAGAGCTCTATGAGTTCATGATGAAAATAATTGTAGTTTTATTTGTGTTTAGGTTTGTTGGTTTATTACTCTATTTGCATAGTTATTTTTTTTATAGAAAAGGATACCAATACACAATTAGATTAACATAAATAAGCATCTTATTCATACACAGTTTATAACTAAAATATAATAAAATCTGTGAACTTTTTGCATGTATTATTTCCATTCAAATATCTTCATTTATTAGCTGTATGTGTGACTGTTTCAAACTCCTTATAAAAATACAAAGACATATGTTGAAAAAACAATTTCTTTTAAATTATAAGGTATATTTTGCTTATGAAGCAAAAAGTGAAGGATTCAATTTAAAGTACAGTATTTCTTTTTCTTTTCTATTTTTTTTTTT